>NW_028279635.1:170000-177127 GCF_059751315.1 Micrasema longulum
TATGTTTTTTTATCTTTTTTTATCTTTTTTCTTATGTTTTTTATCTTTTTTCTTATGTTTCTTATGTTTTTTATCTTTTTTATCTTTTTTCTTATGTTTTTTATCTTTTTTAGAATTTTTTTCGTCAAAATCGGCCGGCGCGTTACGGAGATGCATTACCGCCATCTGGCGGCGAAAGCCGAAACTAAAAAAAAATAAATTAAATAAATATATTTGAATATGAAATAAAATAGAACAACACGAGAGAAAAAATAATAAAATAAAAGTTTCGCATTTCGGCCGCCAGATGTAGCTTAAATAAATTAAATAAAATTAAATTAAATAGAGTTTCGCCCTTTGGCCGCTAGATGTCACTTATTAAAATTAAATTAAAGTTTCGCGATTCGGCCGCTAGATGTCACTCGATAAATTAAAATTAAATGAAATAAAATATAGTTTCGCACTTTGGCCGCTAGATGTCACTTAATAAAATTAAATAAAATAATTAAGGTTAGGTTAGGTTAGGTTAGGTTAGGTTAGGTTAGGTTAGGTTGGTTTTTCTTATGTTTTTTATCTTTTTTTTCTTATTTTTTATCTTTTTTCTTATGTTTCTTATGTTTTTTATCTTTTTTCTTATGTTTCTTATGTTTTTTATCTTTTTTATCTTTTTTCTTATGTTTTTTATCTTTTTTATCTTTTTTTAATCATTTTTATTTTTATCTTTTTTCCTATTTTTTTTATCATTTTTATCTTTTTTTATCTTTTTTTTCTATTATAGTGTTATTTTTATCTATTTTCGTTGGGATTTCTTAGATTTAGCCGTTTTTGGCAATTTTCAAAATAAAAACTTCATGTTTCCCAAAAAAACCCGGTAGTGCGTTTCCCGTACCTATCCCCCGTGTTGAAGCGGTTTCGTTGATTTTCCGATATTTTTGTCAACTTTTTTGCCTTGCGTTTTAGCGTGTTTCTTCACATGACATTTTTTGTGCGCCCGGACGCGGCGAGTGCTAGGAATGTCGATTCGGCCCGATCGCACCGCGGGTTTTTGAGATAATTGAGATTTTGTCAAATAGTTAGGTTACGTCCTCGTATCTCGGTCGCCTCGCGCGCTAGCGTGTCTGACGTCATGACCTTTTCCGTGCGCGCGGAAAAATCATGAGGAATGGCCTTTTTTTTGTAAAAATCGGCCCACGCGTTTTCGAGATGTGAGTTTTTATGAACGAAAGTTAGGTTATGTCTTCGTAGCTCGGTCGCCTCGCGCGTTAGCGTGTCCGACGTCATGACCGATTCCGCGCGCACGATTAAATCTAGATGGGGGGAATTTTTTTCGTCAAAATCGGCCGGCGCGTTACGGAGATGCATTACCGCCATCTGGCGGCGAAAGCCGAAACTAAAAAAAAATAAATTAAATAAATATATTTGAATATGAAATAAAATAGAACAACACGAGAGAAAAAATAATAAAATAAAAGTTTCGCATTTCGGCCGCCAGATGTCGCTTAAATAAATTAAATAAAATTAAATTAAATAGAGTTTCGCCCTTCGGCCGCTAGATGTCACTTATTAAAATTAAATTAAAGTTCCGCGATTCGGCCGCTAGATGTCACTCGATAAATTAAAATTAAATGAAATAAAATATAGTTTCGCACTTTGGCCGCTAGATGTCACTTATTAAAATTAAATTAAAGTTTCGCATTTCGGCCGCTAGATGTCACTTATTAAAATTAAATTAAAGTTTCGCGATTCGGCCGCTAGATGTCACTCGATAAATTAAAATTAAATGAAATAAAATATAGTTTCGCACTTTGGCCGCTAGATGTCACTTAATAAAATTAAATAAAATAATTAAATACGGTTTTTTCAGTTTTTCTCGGTCCCCTTGCGTTTTAGCGTGTCTTTTCACTGAGCCTTTATTGTGCGCGCGCACAATGCGATTATCGAAAATGACATTTCGACGAAATCGAATCGGCAGTTTTCGAGATATTCGAGTTTTTCTTTTTCCGAAAAAAGGCGTAGTTAGGTTATGTCGATTATTTCACTCCCCCTCGGGCCGATTTCGTCGAAAGTCGACTCGGGCGCGAGGCCCGAACGGGAGACGCGACGGCGGGAGCGACACGCCGAAAGCCGAAAAATCGACCGAGATACGGCGGTTTTCCCGACGCGGTTTTCCCATCTCGGCCGCCCGCCGTCCGATCGCGTCGAAACTATTTTTAGAGCACTCGCCGGGCCGACCGGAGACGCCGGCCGGAAAAGTTAGAAAATGGTACTTCGTTTATTTTTCGGGATTTTTTTTTGCCCCTCCCCGTTTACGGCCCCGACGGACGGACGATCCCGAGGCGGTCGAAAAGTGACGACCGCACCCGGGCGCCGGTCGTCTTCGTCTTCTTTTTTTATCTTTTCGATCGGTTCGCGTCGATCGGACGCCGGTCGACGTCGGGTCGAAAGACGCGCTCGGAGACGACGACGAGGACGGTCGAGGTCGTTTTCGGATCGGAGGTCGTCTCGACCCCTTTTGACGCATTATAGATTATTTCGCGAGAAAAATCGGCAAAACTGCCGTCGTTTCCGGGCGGTCTTTCGGCTTTCTTTCGGCGGTCTTTCCGCCGGTCCGGCGGCGGTCCGCGCGGAGGCCCGCGGGGTCCGAGCGGGCCGCGACCCCGGCGAGTGGGTCGTTTCGGGCGCGGAAGCGTTTTTTTTCAAAGTCGTCTACCCGAATACGTTGTTCTCGAATCTTCGCGACGGTCGCGTCACCCGCGCGCCCGGACGGGAGCTCGGGCTCGAGACGATAAAAATTTTCAAAACACTTAAAAAAAAAAAAAAAAAAAAAAAAAGAAACACGAGGATTTCAAAGTGTATGGTAGAGGTTAGGTTAGGTTAGGTTAGGTTAGGTTAGGTTAGGTTAGGTTAGGTTAGGTTAGGTTAGGTTAGGTTAGGTTAGGTTAGGTTAGGTTAGGTTAGGTTAGGTTAGGTTAGGTTAGGTTAGGTTAGGTTAGGTTAGGTTAGGTTAGGTTAGGTTAGGTTAGGTTAGGTTAGGTTAGGTTAGGTTAGGTTAGGTTAGGTTAGGTTAGGTTAGGTTAGGTTAGGTTAGGTTAGGTTAGGTTAGGTTGGTTTTTCTTATGTTTTTTATGTTTTTTATCTTTTTTTATCTTTTTTCTTATGTTTTTTATCTTTTTTCTTATGTTTCTTATGTTTTTTTTTTATCTTTTTTTATCTTTTTTCTTATGTTTTTTATCTTTTTTCTTATGTTTCTTATGTTTTTTTATCTTTTTTTATCTTTTTTCTTATGTTTTTTATCTTTTTTCTTATGTTTCTTATGTTTTTATCTTTTTTCTTATGTTGGTTAGGTTAGGTTAGGTTAGGTTAGGTTAGGTTAGGTTAGGTTGGTTTTTCTTATGTTTTTTATGTTTTTTATCTTTTTTTATCTTTTTTCTTATGTTTTTTATCTTTTTTCTTATGTTTCTTATGTTTTTTTTTTATCTTTTTTTATCTTTTTTCTTATGTTTTTTATCTTTTTTCTTATGTTTCTTATGTTTTTTTATCTTTTTTTATCTTTTTTCTTATGTTTTTTATCTTTTTTCTTATGTTTCTTATGTTTTTATCTTTTTTCTTATGTTGGTTAGGTTAGGTTAGGTTAGGTTAGGTTAGGTTAGGTTAGGTTGGTTTTTCTTATGTTTTTTATCTTTTTTCTTATGTTTTTTATCTTTTTTCTTATGTTTCTTATGTTTTTTATCTTTTTTCTTATGTTGGTTAGGTTAGGTTAGGTTGGTTTTTCTTATGTTTTTTATCTTTTTTTTCTTATTTTTTATCTTTTTTATCTTTTTTCTTATGTTTCTTATGTTTTTTATCTTTTTTATCTTTTATCTTTTTTATCGTTAGGTTAGGTTAGGTTAGGTTAGGTTTTTTATCTTTTTTATCTTTTTTCTTATGTTTCTTATGTTTTTTATCTTTTTTATCTTTTATCTTTTTTATCGTTAGGTTAGGTTAGGTTAGGTTAGGTTTTTTTATCTTTTTTATCTTTTTTCTTATGTTTCTTATGTTTTTTATCTTTTTTCTTATGTTTCTTATGTTTTTTATCTTTTTTATCTTTTATCTTTTTTATCGTTAGGTTAGGTTAGGTTAGGTTAGGTTTTTTATCTTTTTTATCTTTTTTCTTATGTTTCTTATGTTTTTTATCTTTTTTTATCTTAGGTTAGGTTAGGTTAGGTTAGGTTAGGTTAGGTTAGGTTAGGTTAGGTTAGGTTAGGTTAGGTTAGGTTAGGTTAGGTTAGGTTAGGTTAGGTTAGGTTAGGTTAGGTTAGGTTAGGTTAGGTTAGGTTAGGTTAGGTAGGTTAGGTTAGGTTAGGTTAGGTTAGGTTAGGTTAGGTTAGGTTAGGTTAGGTTAGGTTAGGTTAGGTTAGTTAGGTTAGGTTAGGTTAGGTTAGGTTAGGTTAGGTTAGGTTAGGTTAGGTTAGGTTAGGTTAGGTTAGGTTAGGTTAGGTTAGGTTAGGTTAGGTTAGGTTAGGTTAGGTTAGGTTAGGTTGGTTTTTCTTATGTTTTTTATGTTTTTTATCTTTTTTTATCTTTTTTCTTATGTTTTTTATCTTTTTTCTTATGTTTCTTATGTTTTTTTTTTATCTTTTTTTATCTTTTTTCTTATGTTTTTTATCTTTTTTCTTATGTTTCTTATGTTTTTTTATCTTTTTTTATCTTTTTTCTTATGTTTTTTATCTTTTTTCTTATGTTTCTTATGTTTTTATCTTTTTTCTTATGTTGGTTAGGTTAGGTTAGGTTAGGTTAGGTTAGGTTAGGTTAGGTTGGTTTTTCTTATGTTTTTTATGTTTTTTATCTTTTTTTATCTTTTTTCTTATGTTTTTTATCTTTTTTCTTATGTTTCTTATGTTTTTTTTTTATCTTTTTTTATCTTTTTTCTTATGTTTTTTATCTTTTTTCTTATGTTTCTTATGTTTTTTTATCTTTTTTTATCTTTTTTCTTATGTTTTTTATCTTTTTTCTTATGTTTCTTATGTTTTTATCTTTTTTCTTATGTTGGTTAGGTTAGGTTAGGTTAGGTTAGGTTAGGTTAGGTTAGGTTGGTTTTCTTATGTTTTTTATGTTTTTTATCTTTTTTTATCTTTTTTCTTATGTTTTTTATCTTTTTTCTTATGTTTCTTATGTTTTTTTTTTATCTTTTTTTATCTTTTTTCTTATGTTTTTTATCTTTTTTCTTATGTTTCTTATGTTTTTTTATCTTTTTTTATCTTTTTCTTATGTTTTTTATCTTTTTTCTTATGTTTCTTATGTTTTTATCTTTTTTCTTATGTTGGTTAGGTTAGGTTAGGTTAGGTTAGGTTAGGTTAGGTTAGGTTAGGTTAGGTTAGGTTAGGTTAGGTTAGGTTAGTTAGGTTAGGTTAGGTTAGGTAGGTTAGGTTAGGTTAGGTTAGGTTAGGTTAGGTTAGGTTAGGTTAGGTTAGGTTAGGTTAGGTTAGGTTAGGTTAGGTTAGGTTAGGTTAGGTTAGGTTAGGTTAGGTTAGGTTAGGTTAGGTTAGGTTAGGTTAGGTTAGGTAGGTTAGGTTAGGTTAGGTTAGGTTAGGTTAGGTTAGGTTAGGTTAGGTTAGGTTAGGTTAGGTTAGGTTAGGTTAGGTTAGGTTAGGTTAGGTTAGGTTAGGGTTTAGGTTAGGTTAGGTTAGGTTAGGTTAGGTTAGGTTAGGTTAGGTTAGGTTAGGTTAGGTTAGGTTAGGTTAGGTTAGGTTAGGTTAGGTTAGGTTAGGTTAGGTTAGGTTAGGTTAGGTTAGGTTAGGTTAGGTTAGGTTAGGTTAGGTTAGGTTAGGTTAGGTTAGGTTAGGTTAGGTTAGGTTAGGTTAGGTTAGGTTAGGTTAGGTTAGGTTAGGTTAGGTTAGGTTAGGTTAGGTTAGGTTAGGTTAGGTTAGGTTAGGTTAGGTTAGGTTAGGTTAGGTTAGGTTAGGTTAGGTTAGGTTAGGTTAGGTTAGGTTAGGTAGGTTAGGTTAGGTTAGGTTAGGGTAGGTTAGTTAGGTTAGGTTAGGTTAGGTTAGGTTAGGTTAGGTTAGGTTAGGTTAGGTTAGGTTAGGTTAGGTTAGGTTAGGTTAGGTAGGTTAGGTTAGGTTAGGTTAGGTTAGGTTAGGTAGGTTAACTTAGCTTAACTAATAACTTAACGTAACTGAACACTACTTACTTAACTTAACTTAACTTAACTTAACGTAACGTAACTTAACTTAAACTTAACGGAACGTAACGTTAACTAACTTAACTGAACTTAACTTAACTGAACTTAACTTAACGTGAACTAACTTACTTAACTTAACTTAACTTAACTTAACGTAACGTAACTTAACTTAACTAACTTAACTTAACGTAACTTAACTGAACTTAACTTACTAACTGTAACTTAACTTAACTTAACTTAACGTAACTTAACTTAACTTAACTTAACTTAACTTAACTTAACTTAACTTAACGTAACTTAACTTAACTGAACTTAACTTAACTTAACTTAACTTAACTTAACTTAACTTAACTTAACTTAACTTAACTTAACTTAACTTAACTGAACTTAGAACTTAACTAACTTAACTTAACTTAACTTAACTAACTTAACTTAACTTAACTTAACTTAACTTAACTTAACTTAACTTAACTTAACTTAACTTAACGTAACTTAACTTAACTTAACTTAACTTAACTTAACTTAACTTAACTTAACTTAACTTAACTTAACTAACTTAACTTAACTTAACTTAACTTAACTTAACTTAACTTAACTTAACTTAACTTAACTTAACTTAACTTAACTTAACTTAACTTAACTTAACTAACTTAACTTAACTTAACTTAACTTAACTTAACTTAACTTAACTTAACTTAACTTAACTTAACTTAACTTAACTTAACTTAACTAACTTAACTTACTTAACTTAACTTAACTTAACTTAACTTAACTTAACTTAACTAACTTAACTTAACTTAACTTAAACTTAACTTAACTTAACTTAACTTAACTTAACTTAACTTAACTTAACTTAACTTAACTTAACGTAACTTAACTTAACTTAACTTAACTTAACTAACTTAACTTAACTAACTTAACTTAACTGAACTTAACTTAACTTAACTTTAACTTAACTTAACTTAACTTAACTTAACTAACTTGAACT
>NW_028279636.1:0-22648 GCF_059751315.1 Micrasema longulum
TCGAGCCTTCTTGTCAGATATTTTATTGCCAATTATTTTGCAGTGTCCATGAATTCAGCCAATGTACACATTTTGCGTTTGGTTTTTTTAATATCCCGATATCAGTTCCTATACTCATGACAATTGGGTATACCGAATTACGATCCGCAATTGCATGAATACATGATTAACAGTCTGTCAAAATAATTATATGTTTCCATCTATTAGGCGGTTTTTTTAAAATGTAAACTATAGATTTTCTATTAGCGTATATTTCAGCCTGAAATACTAAGTTAAAGTGATTGAGTTTAAACTTCCTGGCAGGCAGTTCTCTTACGCCATCGTAGGGTACAATGCTGCACCTACTTTGCCATTTAAGAGACTGCCATCAGTGAAGATCCTCAATGCACCATTTTTTATGACAGGCAGCGTTTGGTCATTGAATCCATAGTCCATCTGGTATTGCTACGCAGGATGAGAAAGGGAGAAATGTATGGGTAAACTTGGCTACAACAGTTTAGAGATTATTTAGCTACACATATTTATCGATTGTTGCGCGGTATGTTAAATAATTCTGAGATAATGATGAGCATTGGTATGTATGTTTCTGATAATTACCTAAGACAGCGTCAGCATAGATTGTTTTGTATTAAAATATACAAGACTATCCTACCGATGTTTATACCTGTTAGAAGAGCTACCGCTATGCTGAACTACATCGCTCTGGATATTGATCTGTTCCATGTATCCGGAGGGGTTTTCCGGAGCATGATTATTCTACTACTTTGACATGAGTCTCTTTCATGTATTTTTTTCTTTTTTATACGTACCTTTAAAATTTATGTTTGTAATGTGTACCTTTGTTTTTCTAAATTAAATGAATAAAATTGAATTGGAATTCTTAAAAAAACCGATTTGTTTTGCGCTGCCCAAACAACTCTTCTTCATATATCATTCCAATCCAGTCTTTTATGTTGCGCAGCCAAGACGGTTAAAAACTTTTTCATACAAAAAATATATTGTGTTGTTAAAATTGAAGACATGAGTAGATGAAGGTATTATGTTACAAAAACAAAATGCAAAGATATCTAGAGTTAAAGTTCTGAACAACCAGTACAATTTATTGTTGATAAAATCACACTTTTAACACGTTTGGTTATATTTCAAAGATATTGATTGATTCCGTTTGAACATTTAATACAGTACAAGCACTAGGTAATTCAATAAATACAACATCGTTAGTTCCACGGGTTGACAAGCACTGATTTTACAAACTGAGGGGCAACGGAATCATTGTTCACAAGAGGGGGGTGATTTTGGGTTCCGGGTGGTCAAAACACGTGTGCGCCTCGGACAACCAAACTAGCTCATACTAGTAATATGATGTCTTGTACCGTATTCAGAAGTTAGCAAAAGGGCCTAACAGCCAGCATTCGTACTTTACTGGGTAGGTTCTCGGGATCAATTACTATTGTCTGGAATAATCAAATTATATGTCTAACCAAAGAACCCAATTGAGCCAAATAAGGCAAGTGACTAGGTTGGCAAGGGTTGACAGTATAATATGACTGTACAGGATAAGAGCCAAGGCGTAGCCTAGTATCAAAGAGTTCCGGATAGGGAAAGCAAGCTGATTCGCCAGGCGATCCTTGAGTGAGTTTCTTTACCAAAAAGTACCAAGAAGATGGGTAAGCAGAAAAGTTAGAAAACGACGTGGATCACTCTGACTTCTGGAGCTAGAAATTTGCCTTATAAGGGCCAAAATTGAGGGGGATGAGAAATTTAGGGGTCTCGCGGGGCATGAGGTAAGCGCAAGTGGCTGGAGGGCATTAAATTGGAATGCGATAGAATATGCAAACCTATACCATATACAAAAGGAATTGTTAATATGTAACTATCTCGTACCAAAATAATAACAACACGCAAAATAAAATGTATGGGAAAAAAGCGCGTGCTATACACCTTCATTTGCTTTCAAAACCTTTTTTGCTACATTTCGATGGTGTAGTTGGCATAAAATCTTCATTTGGGTAAAAAATTACATTTCTAAAAATTTGTGACATAATGCCTTCATCCACTCAAGTCTTTAATGGTTACTATTAATTTTGAATTTTAACCATTACCAATGATCAAATAACCCGTCCTTAGCCCTCAAGGTAAATTGCAAATAGGGAAAGCAGTGAAATATGATCGGATAATGTCCCAATTCAAAGTTTAATATGTATTGTAGTGTTTCACATTAAACCTTGTAGCTATGGTCGCATTGGCATTGCTCCGAAAATATTCACAATAGCTTTCTTAGAAAGTGGAGGGCTTTTGCGGAACCCATATCGATGCAATAACAATAAAGTGCTTAAGGGTGACCATGTTTCCACAGACAAAAAATATTTTACTAAATGATATTGAATATTTGTATTTAACCACTTACCGACTTTTCTATGTCTATCGGTTTCGAGACGTACCCGTCTCATTGCCAGGACACCAATTAAACCACTATGCAAAACCCACTTTACACCTTAATCATAGTTGTTGCATTTAAATATAAAACCCACACGACAGGCATTAAAATAAGCACATGCACTGATGAGGACAAACATGCAATGATTAGATTATGAAAATATTTTATGTTGTTTGAGAAATAGTTATAAAACGGTAGACATAGAAAAGACATAGGTAAGTGGTTATATACAAACATTTAATAACATTCAGTTAATTTTTTACCATGAAAATATTGCTCCAAATATTTTTAATAAGAAATAATTTAAACGTATTATTTAAATGGGGATTTTAGATATAATATAGGTCATAAAAAAGATTATGATGTGAAAATGTTTTTCACCATTTGAGAATTGAATGAGGAAGTACAGTGGATTTTCTATTTTTTTATATTTTTTAAAAGGTGGTTGGCCGCCTCCATGGTGTAGTGGTCAAGACGCTTGACTCACACATGGAACACAAATATTAAATTTGTTTATTTTCAAGCCTGGGTGTTTTGTGATGTAATTCACCACTGTAATCGGGCCTGCTGTGGTGTAAAAAATACAATAAAGAAAAAAAACTATTTGTATTGTATTACAGCGCTATGATTTTTTAAAAAATTTTTGTATTTCTAAATACTCCGTGTTTGATGTCTCAAGTTCTTTTCAGCTACTTTTCGGTCGGTTCTTCCGATTGGTCTGTTGACGGTAAGTAAACCGGAAATCTTCCCAACCCTCTTATCGTTGGTTGATTTATATGAACTAGTGACGTCATTCAAAGTAGTAATTTTTAATGAAATATTTTTTTCGTACATTTTGCCGTATAATTTAATGCTAATAATAACATTTTTCATATCTGATTTCCCGTAGCTCTGAACGTCTTCAAGTTAAGAAAAGTGTTGACCTCGCTCTTTTATGAACTTAGTCGGAGGGAGCCAGAAAAATTTATGAATGTCGTAGATTTGAACTAAATAGTGAAAATAAAATATAAAAAATTAATTATAAGCAAAAATCTTCACCCGTTTTTAGTAAAACTGTGCATTCTTTATGCATATACGAGATATATATTTTTTATTTTATTTATTTATTTAATCCAATACAAATACATAGTTTACAAAAAAAATGTTTATATAATAGGTACATTCAATATAATTTTATTTTTATTTATGGATGTGGCCACTGTACTGGCACACAGGCACGTTCTGGAGTGTCAGTGTATTATATATTTTATACATAATTGTACATACTTTCACATCAATTGATGTGAAAAATTCAAAAGAAATATAAAAAAAGATTCTTAAACATACTTGTACCTACATCAATAAAACGAGAAAGGACTTTAAAATATGATAGAATATCATGAATATGGTGCCCCCTAGTGACAGAATATCATTATTGTAATAAAAAATGTGCATGTTATGTTTTACAAATTTGTATGAATTTATGGTCATCCTACTGGAATGTATAGTACGAAGTTATATAAAGTGTCTAGAAAGGCTGTACATTGCTTCTCACGGTAAGGTGACCATTCAGCCTCCACTATGCGGTCCAAGAGAGTTTACTCGCTGAATGTTTCATGCAATACAGAGACCTGAATTATAACGCACCCTCCATAAGGGTTGAACAAATAACCCTTTCTTGTTTTATTTAGGCATTATTCTCGGACTTCAGCAAATTATTAGTTTTGACTACTGTTACATTTCAATTATTTTTTCGTTTTTTATACCTCTAGTGCTTAATTTTACATTTTCACACAAAAATATTAAAAAATACATTAAATGGAGGGTGTGCCGGGGACAGGGTAAATGGTTCACTGAAATCAACCATAGAAAATAACGTTTCTTGTAAGATACGAAATTAGCAATTCACAATGGAGTCATGGTAAAGACAGATAAAATCATTTATTATGGGTGTAAAAAATGACAAGATCCTTGCACTATTTATAATTGAGACAAGCGCCATCGACAATATCAAAGCAGTCTGCGACGCACTAAGTACATTAATTTCTTATAAAAATATGTAGATCAAGGCTAAACTGGCAGTGCACAATAGAGTTTTTGTCCCATCACCTATGTTTAGAACTCTCAGAAGAAAAATGAACACAAAATAAACGCGGTCAAAATGCGTTCATATTTACGAAAGTTTGGGAGGTCAATGAATGTCAGGGTTACGAATAATGAAATCAGACCAGAGTACAAATCTCAGACAGGTATTATTAATTTTGTTATTAAAGGGTCTTTGAGATGGTCTGGTCATGTAGAAAGAATGGATGACAAAAAATGGTAAAGCACGTATATACGGCAAGAATTAACGGTAGCGTGGGACAAGAACAAACAAAAAACAATAAATATTTGTCATATAATAGAATAAAATATTCTCTTAAAGTACACCGCCAACACATGTTTCAATAATTTGTCTCACTCTGTTCCATTGAAATATTGCGTATTGTATCTTTTTCAACTTATTTTTAAATGTACCTACACTTAAGATAATATTGCGTTTAATATAAATTATCCTTACACGGTATAATATTCACCAGTCTGAAGATGCCCATTAGAGGGTGAAAGTGCTAATTGGTCAAAATAAATAAGTAGAATTGTACCAAGTATTCTTGAAATTAATAACTTATATGTAAATATAAGTTATTACATCATTACAATGGAATTCCATCAAGAATTGTCAATAAATAATTTAAATGAAAAAAAAAGAACACGTTGTATGATGAGATAAACCAAAATCTTAAGTCTGGTCATGTCAAAAGCGGGCACAACCGAAGGGCATGTATGACAAGATGTATGAATGTGGGAAGAAGCTAAGAATGTATGCCAGGATAGACATGTGTGGCGGTATGTCCTCTCTGCCTACCGGTATTAGTAATAGTATTAATTTTTCTGGTTTGGTGTAATGTTTTATCTGTTCTGCCTACACTTACGAGGAAATTAAATCGACATACGGTCCTGTGAGCAAGTCACATGTGAATAGTTGTCTCTCTGATAAATCTTTATCATATCCTGCTTGAGCATATTTCGTAAAACTGAAGTTTAGTGTTATTTAAAGAGCCTTAATGATACAATTCATCATCATCCACACAAAACCGGTATCCTTGCTACGGCAGTTAAGAAGTGCTCCATATAAGAAACAATAGTAATTTTTTTTAAAGTTAATAACGATTTCCATACAGTCCACTAAATTCTTATTCCCGTTGATAACAGTGTACAACGCCTGAAAGACATTGAGCTGAACATACATTCCTTTTTAGTGGTGTGAATGTGCCATTATATCATTATTGTATCATTATTATTGTAATAAAAAATGTGCATGTTATGTTTTACAAATTTGTATGAATTTATGGTCATCCTACTGGAATGTATAGTACGAAGTTATATAAAGTGTCTAGAAAGGCTGTACATTGCTTCTCACGGTAAGGTGACCATTCAGCCTCCACTATGCGGTCCAAGAGAGTTTACTCGCTGAATGTTTCATGCAATACAGAGACCTGAATTATAACGCACCCTCCATAAGGGTTGAACAAATAACCCTTTCTTGTTTTATTTAGGCATTATTCTCGGACTTCAGCAAATTATTAGTTTTGACTACTGTTACATTTCAATTATTTTTTCGTTTTTTATACCTCTAGTGCTTAATTTTACATTTTCACACAAAAATATTAAAAAATACATTAAATGGAGGGTGTGCCGGGGACAGGGTAAATGGTTCACTGAAATCAACCATAGAAAATAACGTTTCTTGTAAGATACGAAATTAGCAATTCACAATGGAGTCATGGTAAAGACAGATAAAATCATTTATTATGGGTGTAAAAAATGACAAGATCCTTGCACTATTTATAATTGAGACAAGCGCCATCGACAATATCAAAGCAGTCTGCGACGCACTAAGTACATTAATTTCTTATAAAAATATGTAGATCAAGGCTAAACTGGCAGTGCACAATAGAGTTTTTGTCCCATCACCTATGTTTAGAACTCTCAGAAGAAAAATGAACACAAAATAAACGCGGTCAAAATGCGTTCATATTTACGAAAGTTTGGGAGGTCAATGAATGTCAGGGTTACGAATAATGAAATCAGACCAGAGTACAAATCTCAGACAGGTATTATTAATTTTGTTATTAAAGGGTCTTTGAGATGGTCTGGTCATGTAGAAAGAATGGATGACAAAAAATGGTAAAGCACGTATATACGGCAAGAATTAACGGTAGCGTGGGACAAGAACAAACAAAAAACAATAAATATTTGTCATATAATAGAATAAAATATTCTCTTAAAGTACACCGCCAACACATGTTTCAATAATTTGTCTCACTCTGTTCCATTGAAATATTGCGTATTGTATCTTTTTCAACTTATTTTTAAATGTACCTACACTTAAGATAATATTGCGTTTAATATAAATTATCCTTACACGGTATAATATTCACCAGTCTGAAGATGCCCATTAGAGGGTGAAAGTGCTAATTGGTCAAAATAAATAAGTAGAATTGTACCAAGTATTCTTGAAATTAATAACTTATATGTAAATATAAGTTATTACATCATTACAATGGAATTCCATCAAGAATTGTCAATAAATAATTTAAATGAAAAAAAAAGAACACGTTGTATGATGAGATAAACCAAAATCTTAAGTCTGGTCATGTCAAAAGCGGGCACAACCGAAGGGCATGTATGACAAGATGTATGAATGTGGGAAGAAGCTAAGAATGTATGCCAGGATAGACATGTGTGGCGGTATGTCCTCTCTGCCTACCAGTATTAGTAATAGTATTAATTTTTCTGGTTTGGTGTAATGTTTTATCTGTTCTGCCTACACTTACGAGGAAATTAAATCGACATACGGTCCTGTGAGCAAGTCACATGTGAATAGTTGTCTCTCTGATAAATCTTTATCATATCCTGCTTGAGCATATTTCGTAAAACTGAAGTTTAGTGTTATTTAAAGAGCCTTAATGATACAATTCATCATCATCCACACAATACCGGTATCCTTGCTACGGCAGTTAAGAAGTGCTCCATATAAGAAACAATAGTAATTTTTTTTAAAGTTAATAACGATTTCCATACAGTCCACTAAATTCTTATTCCCGTTGATAACAGTGTACAACGCCTGAAAGACATTGAGCTGAACATACATTCCTTTTTAGTGGTGTGAATGTGCCGACTGTTTTTGAGGTGTTTGATTTCTGGTATGGTGGATGTGAAATAATCGTTTGAAGGTCTTTCTAAACAGCAAATGTTTCACCATTCCTAGACTGAACTAGAAGTCCTGAAGTTTAAGGATCACCTGACCTTCCATGTAAAAAATATAATCCCAGTAAGACATGATTTATCTACCAATCCAGCGCCCTATGTACCACTTGGTGTGGATAGGAAATATTATTTGTTCAACACCGCTCAATAATTGGAATTAATGTCCATAATTTATTTTAAATTTAAACTTTAAAATTTGGAGAGTCGAAATAAAAATATTATATATTTTTCTAACCATCTTTTAAATATTTGTTATCAAATAGGATGACAAACGATATTTATATCGTAAATTGCTTCTGAAAAATATTAATTACTTCCTTGAAATGTAAACATAAACAAATTTTCAATTAGCAAAGGTGAATTTGGGGTGAGTTTTCCATTTCCAAATCACGCAACAAAGGTTGGCAGAATTATTGAAGTTGTAAAAATGTACCTTTTCGTATTATTTATACATAGATATTCAATAAATTTCAGGCTCAGGGTTAAAATATGAAAAGGTTTGGATTGTACCCTTGGGAATAAGGGATGGAAGGATCTCTCCCCGCAAAATAGGCTTCGTAGGCATCTACAAAAGGTCCCGGATCCTCCATGTTTATGTATGCATTATGATTGCTATTCCAAGCGAAGATTCCATAAGAATTATTCCTTTCTAGGATCGAGAACAAAATATAGGTAAACGGAAAACATCTAACGCTGTGATTTTTTACCACTTGTCAGAAAAAACATCCCAAGATTTATCTCAATATCGTGAGCATGTTACGTGATATAAAAACATGATTGGTCCATATAAAAATATACATCAAATCGATTGAAAAATATTTGAAACGATACAGGTAGAAGATGAACCTGAATCAATGTGCTATTCGTTATTACCTCAAACGTAGTACTATGCGTCAAAATTAGTCGTGTTTTTTCTATTAATTCAATTTATTCGGACGAATGATGCCTCGCCGAGGAGACCGTTAAAGAAACTATGAAGTAAAAATAAAACAACTTTGTTTTTTAATTTTAATTCAGTGAAAAGATTATCTGAGCACTTTTTCTAGATCAATTTAAATAATATTGTTTATTCAATGTACTTTTTGGACCATTTTTTTTTCATTTAACAAGTTTGGTGTTGTTATGTTAAGAAGTTGGTCTATAGACAGCGCAGAAAGCAATTACGATAATCAATTCCAAACTGATTGTTAAATTACAGATATGTAAGATTTAAATGTTAATAATAATAATAATGTTTGGATAATTTATGTAGCGCCATTTTTGTGAAAATCACCTCATGGGCGCCGTACAATAAATAAATATCCCAACACGTCTTGCAGCTACAGAGCGCATGGACGGTTGGAATTCTAGTTCCTCGTCTCCAATTATGATATATTACAATGTTGCAAACTTTATTGACTTCACAGGTGTAGAAAATAAATTATAAAATGTTTGTTGATTATGATTTAATTAGTAAAAACTAACTAACATTTTTTTTGAAATAATCGTCATCGTCATCGTCATCGTCATCGTCATCGTCATCGTCATCGTCATCGTCATCGTCATCGTCATCGTCGTCGTCGTCGTCGTCGTCGTCGTCGTCGTCGTCGTCGTCGTCGTCACCGTCATCGTCATCGTCATCGTCATCGTCATCGTCATCGTCATCGTCATCGTCATCGTCATCGTCATCGTCATCGTCATCGTCATCGTCATCGTCATCGTCATCGTCATCGTCATCGTCATCGTCATCGTCATCGTCATCGTCATCGTCATCGTCATCGTCATCGTCATCGTCATCGTCATCGTCATCGTCATCGTCATCGTCATCCTCATCGTCATCGTCATCGTCATCGTCATCGTCATCGTCATCGTCATCGTCATCGTCGTCGTCGTCGTCGTCACCGTCACCGTCACCGTCACCGTCACCGTCACCGTCATCGTCATCGTCAACGTCAACGTCAACGTTAACGTCATAACGTAACGTAACCATTAACGTCAACCATTGGTACATAGAGCATTACATCGGTACACCAAATGCAGTGTAAAGAGGACTCACCGCCACTTGATTTGATTTTTCAGCATTTTTATTTTTAAGTATCCATCGAATCGGAAACAAAAACTTACCCTGCTTCTTTAGAATAAAAGTTAAAACCCCCAAATTATTAAAATAATTTAAAACGGTATTTACTACTAACGGTATTGGATTAAAATCACTCTCAATTTTTAAATGAATGTTCCAACTCAAATGGTTCCAAAATTTATTGGACCTATCTGCATCTTCAATATCGCTTCCTTCCACGCCATCGTCATCGTCGTCGTCGTCGTCGTCGTCGTCGTCGTCGTCGTCGTCGTCGTCGTCGTCGTCACCGTCATCGTCATCGTCATCGTCATCGTCATCGTCATCGTCGTCGTCGTCGTCGTCGTCGTCGTCGTCGTCGTCGTCGTCGTCGTCGTCGTCGTCGTCGTCGTCGTCGTCGTCGTCGTCGTCGTCGTCGTCGTCGTCGTCGTCGTCGTCGTCGTCGTCGTCGTCGTCGTCGTCGTCGTCGTCGTCGTCGTCGTCGTCGTCGTCGTCGTCGTCGTCGTCGTCGTCGTCGTCGTCGTCGTCGTCGTCGTCGTCGTCGTCGTCGTCGTCGTCACCGTCACCGTCACCGTCACCGTCACCGTCACCGTCATCGTCATCGTCAACGTCAACGTCAACGTCATAACGTAACGTAACCATTAACGTCAACCATTGGTACATAGAGCATTACATCGGTACACCAAATGCAGTGTAAAGAGGACTCACCGCCACTTGATTTGATTTTTCAGCATTTTTATTTTTAAGTATCCATCGAATCGGAAACAAAAACTTACCCTGCTTCTTTAGAATAAAAGTTAAAACCCCCAAATTATTAAAATAATTTAAAACGGTATTTACTACTAACGGTATTGGATTAAAATCACTCTCAATTTTTAAATGAATGTTCCAACTCAAATGGTTCCAAAATTTATTGGACCTATCTGCATCTTCAATATCGCTTCCTTCCACGCCATCTAACCCTTTCGAAAAATGATCAAGACGAAATGCGCTCGTTGACCTTTAGAACCCAATAATTCATCCCTCGGCCTTACTGTTAACGATTTATCAAACCCTGGGGTATATTCTACCCACGGGGTGTATGCCGCCCCCTGGGGTATTTCTCGCCCATGAAGTTTGCGGTCACGCGAGATCCGGTTTTGTCTTTTCCAAGAGGAATTTCCTATCATTCAATTTCGTTGATTTAGAAAACTTTGATTTTACTATGGAAGAATGATTTTTAAACACATCCATGAACTCACTTTTTAATGATTTAAATTAAGATAATATGTGATTTTAAAATACTTGCTTCAATGTAAACCATAAAGTATTTTTAATAATTTTTTGTCCAGGTGGATAAAAAAATAATTTCTGATTGTAAAAAAGAGTCGACGGCTACTCTCAGGTAAAAATTCTGGAAAAGGAAATCGAGTAGAGAAGAATCCGCCTCATTTTGTAGTGGTTGTCGTAATCGCCTACCATTATTGAGGTCCTTGGTTCGAATTCTTGCAGAGTGGACGTGAAATATTGGTTTCAAAGGTGCTGGTACTCTGCGATATTTCATTGTTCCTGGACTAGCACCTGAAGCGTAAGACCGGTCTTTTCACCTTCTATGCAACTAAAATGATTTAGGTACGCTGCAATCGGTGTGCTAATGCAGTGCCTTACGCACAACTAGATGCATATATGTATATGATGGTGATGATAATGATCATTGATGTTTTTTGTAGATAGTCAATGATTTAGATAAAAATATCAATAAAATTTCTTAGGTAGGTTTAATTTATCCAGAAAATGCTTACTTAGGCAAAAACATTTGTTGGTCAAATAAAACTAAACCATGAAAAATAATATACATTTTTAAAAAAATCGTTAAACTGTCAAGGGAATTCTTTTATTTGTGTAACAACTTTCTAATAAAAAATAAATTTACAACTATAACTATTTTTATCGAATACTACATCGAATGATTTGTTTTAAAATTTTTATTAATTAAAAATAAAAATGAAAAAGGAAACAGGGTAGGGGAGGGAAATAAAAGGGTGCTATTTATTTTTTAATCAAATTATCAGCACAATACAGTGTATTAAACGAATTTCTTTCAATTCTAATAGCCAATTCTCCATTTTTTTCCTCTGTTTGTAATCATCATAATTTAGACTGTAAAACCTACATTTGACCCTTTTCATGTTGGCCTTTTAACTTGTATTTTTTTTTTTAATTTTCGTCAAACAGTAAAGTGCTTGGCCATAAACAATAAAGTGCTTGGCGAGCGTTTTGCGGGCACGGTACGCGGCGAATCCTTGCCGCGCCCGCACGGTGAACAATACACTTGTTACCATATGTTTGCGTCCGTGCCGCGCTGCAAAACGCTCGCCACTATGGCCGTGCGCTGTATGTTTTCGTCAATAAATTAATCACTAATATACCTTATATGAGCATCTGATGAAAAATTGCGTGGACATGTGGCAGTTGATTTGTGTAGACAAAAAGGTTTCGTATGTTTTAAAAATGAATTAACCCTATTTTGTTTATATTTTTCTTCCGAAAAAAGTCTTATGTAATAAAACCAATAAACAAATTTTAACAGAAATAAAGAACACTTTAGAAAGGGAAATATGGAAGTCTAATCATTTACAGGGCTTATCTGTCATTAGCTGGTTTAAGTGGCCACATTACACATTTTGTAACATTTAGCATGTTGCCTATGTTTGAACATCCATATTTCTTCAATTCTTCCGCCTGTTGATTTGAGTGAAATTTATTTTAGGTCATAAGCCCAGTAAATATGCTTAAGCATCCATATTTCCTTATCTCAAATGTTCTCCATCTCTGTTTTAATGTGTTGACGTAATTAATATTTAGGGGGTGAAATCCAGTATCTTGTCTCTAAACATTTGAACATACTGAAAATATCGTACAATAAACAAACTTTATTTAAAGAAGAGAACTCTACCATTCTTGAAAATCATTAACAAATAGTTAACCTTAAGAAATCGATTGTTCATGTTATGTTACATTAAAAAAATAAACGTTTTGCTTGAATTTTGAAGTGAGTTCAATAACCGAATAAAACTTGTGTTTGTAACAAATGAAATCCTAACATTTTATAGTTCATCGACATTACGAAGCCATGAATGCTACCCAGAACTACAAAATACTTCCAACATTGGCTTCTTCACAGCCTTTTTAAGCAGGCAAGATTGGCTAAGGCTCGCGGGGGGCATCCACGGTACGTAGCAAGATAGCACGGGGCAAAATAAAATCACTTACCGCTCGAAACCAGGCATACTTGTCAACTGGTGGTCTAGCTTCAGTATTGCAAATCAGCTGAACATCGCCTCCTTCTTTAAGGGATGCAGGATTCTCACTCGATCCCACGCTGATGGTCGCTCTTGGAGGAACTGAAAGAATAAGCGTTAATTAAATTTAGTTTTCATTTTTTCATATATATGTGCATAAGTACGCCTAACGAAATAAAAATAATACACTCAAAGAGGCAAATGCACCAAGAAATTTTCGATTAATGTTAAATAGTTGATGCGTTTTCATAAAAATTGGCAAAATAAATTTCTGATTCAATTCACACACAAAACAATATTTTTTTTATTTCGGAAGCAGAGTAAGAAAAACACGTATTTTTAAAGGTGTTTTTTTGTTGCAATATTTCACATTCAAAACAAAAATCAAAAAATATTACAACAAAATTTTAAATGGTAAATCATGCAGTAAAAATCCTTGTACATTTCATCTACTTTTTTTTCATCTTAAACTTTCTCGGCTGCAAGACTGCTGAGTCTTGTCTTTCTTTTCATATTGTCTTTTTATTTTATTTTTTGCGTGTGACATGTTCTACTTTTATATATTTTTTTTTGTGAATAAACTTAACTACTGTTTTATAAGTATAAGTAATGTTATTTTTCCTGATGAAAATAAAATGAAATATTTTCAAAAGCAAACAGTACTTATCATCAGAAGAATAACTTTTGTTGAGGAAAAAACCAACGTTTGCAGTAAAATGTTAGGACATTGTTGGACTATAAAATCATAAGATAAAAGGGTAACAATGTATTACTAATATAAATATTACGTAAAAAGCACTTAGCGCCGTTTATTTCAATAAAATAAATAAATATACTTTTCAATCTCGCTATTTTATTTATATTTTCTGAGAAAGATTAAGTATCTAAGCACTAGACAACAATGAAATACTAATGACTTGAGAAAACATATTTTTACCTGGGTATTTTTAATACTGGTATTATAAAAAATACAAATAATCAATAACTATAACTTATAACTAACATAACTTTAAAAATAGAAAAACTGATAATAAATTAATAATAAATGAAGAAATTTTTCACAACATGTTCAATGATACGATGATAACATAAAATTAAAATTCGTTAAAATTTAAATGTCACAAAATAAAAGTTCACCCTACTCAAAACCACAGAAAATTAAAAAAAAAAAATGGTTTCTCTTTTTGCATAACGTTGACATAAAAAAATGTAATGAAAAACTGATGTGAATTATTTATTTATTTATTTATTTATTTATTAATTAATTAATTAATTAATTAATTAATTAATTGATTTATTTTTTTATTTTTTTATTTATTTATTTATTTATTTATTTATTTATTTATTTATTTATTTATTTATTTATTTATTTATTTATTAATTAATTAATTTATTTATTTATTAATTAATTAATTAATTAATTTATTTATTTATTTATTTATTTATTTATTTATTTATTTATTTATTTATTTAATTATTTATTTATTTATTTATTTATTTATTTATTTATTATACATATACGGCCTAAGCCAATTATAATAGTTGCATGAAAGAAGACATAAATGCAAGAAACTGAACAAAAAGAACATAAAATTATTTATTATTAAAATTAAAATTATTATACGCCTGTAAAGTAGTTCATCTGGAATGCATATTTCCTTTATATATTCCGGAGCAGAGTTGTGCAGTGACTTATACATAAGCCAACAGAGTTTTTATTCGACCTTCTGTGGAAAACGTAGCCAGTGTAGTTTCCGAAGTAATGGAGTGATATAACTGAACTTAGAGATTCCGAAAATAAGTATCGCTGCAGCATTCAATACAGATTGTAGGCGAGTCATTTTGTTTATTAGTAGACTTGCATATATATCATTACAATAATCGACTCTAGACACTTTAAACGCATTTATCAATTGACGGGCGGCATCAACCGGCAAGTTTTTGCGTATGCATTTAATTTGTCTCAGCTGGTAGAAGCATGAACTTATCGTTCTAGGCTTCGCCCCCGCGTCCGCGTGAAAATTTATTTTTCCACCAGTACCCTCATTGCTTTTTTGTTATTTATGGATATTTTTGAGGTAAATGGATTATTGCACTTACAAATCCGTTTGTTTTTCTTATAATTTGCGTGAATCTGTTGTTATAAAATGTGAAAAATCAATTTATTTTCAAAACATACTCATGTATAAATGTAATGATAAAAATACTGTGTTTCGTTTTATTCCGATTTTATTGAAAATTTTTACCAGTGACAGGGTTTTGTCGCGACCGACATTATCACTCTGTTTTTCAAGCTTCAAGCGTATGTCGGTAGATTATTAACTCCGATAGAAATATTAATATTTTTTCTCTAAAATAAGTTTGCCGATGCAATAAGTGATTAAAATAACTACACAGCACAAATCACACTTACAATTAACAAAAGTAATGGCTGAAAGTGATAAATTACGTGAAATTTCAAATATTTTCGAAAAGAGAATGTCAAGTTTTGAGGATAAACTTCTGCAAGCCAAAACTGAAGTCTCCGGAAAATCTAGTGCTGGTAATGTGTCAGTGATAGATAAAATATTAAATGACTTTAAAAGCTTCCGAATGAAGATGTTGGAAACGTTGAGCTCACTCCGAGCGAGAGTCGACAGTCTGGAGCTGCGCGTGGATGTTTTGGAGGCAGCCGCCAGAAACAACGTTCTGCTGCTTCACGGGGCCGATGAACAGGATTCATCTCCGATTGATGTGATTAAAAAAGTCTTATTGGACATCGGATGCACACCAATAACTATCGCGGCCGTCGAATTCGCACACAGAGTCGGTAAGAAATCTAATAATGGGGATCGACCGAGACCTATTCTAATACACTTCTCAGATGTCGGGACAAAAAGACATGTGTGGGTTCTGAAAAGGAAATTGAAAGGTACAAAATTTCTTTTAACCGAATATCTCACACCGCTGAGACACAAAATATTTTCAGAAGCACGTAAGAGTTTTAGGCCTGATTCTTGTTGGACAAGAGACGGTAAAGTTATTATTCACATGCCAGATGGAACCTTCAAGAATATCTGTACCATGGAACAGCTTCAACTAGCGGCAGAATCTTGCAAAACCACTGCCACTACTCAAGATTACTCCCGTAGCACAGGATCTTCAAACAGCAAGAAAAGAGATCTTCGACCTAGAACGGTTGCTAAATAAATGGTATTTAATCACATATTTGCTTTTAAACTTATTAATCATGTTCATTTACTTGTTTTAAAACTTCACTGTAATCGCTGTTATTTCTTTTTATATTATGGTAAACGAGATGCGACTTAATGTTAGGTTATGTTTAGCTTACTTCTTTGTATACCCACTGTATCTGTAGCTGTAGTTTGTATACCCAGATATTACATGTATAAATAGAAATTCAAAATTCTATGTTCTAGTACCATAGACTACTTTGTTCTGGTTTAGTGTCGATAATGAGAACATCAATTTGATCACTGATTGGTTACTCACTGCGCATACTCTATACATAATATTGTCACTGATTGGCCACATAATAGTAAATATATATCTAAATAACATTTGCCATGTCGCTTGCAAAATGTAAACAAGCAAGTAGGTGTCAAAATAGTGTCAATTAAATATCCATTTGAATGTAAAAATTAGTAATTACTTATGACTATAGACTTACATTTCACGTCATATTAAATCTCTTCTATACGTATTTTTCTTTATAATTTTTTTTTTTTTTTTTTTACAATAAATTTTATACGATACTTACAAAATAGTTACCATAATATTATTTTGCAATTATTAAGTTTACTGTTAATTTAATAAACTTTTCAAACTTAGTTCCAGGAATTTTAATTATCAGTGCGTAATATTAACTTATTATACTATACCTAGCGAACATAACTCCGCTAACCAAGTCATTTCAATTGATAAACCTACATAATATTGTCTCTATTAGGTTATTTTTCCTTGTTAATAACAAATATACGCTATGGGTTTTGAAAGAACGGTTTATTAAAAGATCTGTTCTTTGTATTTTATAATATTTTCTTTTATTTATTCATTTATGTAAGCTAAAACTTGTTTTTTTTTAATTTTTTTATTTCGTTTTTCTCTTTCTTATGACTATAAGTAAGAGATAGAAATTGTTTATTATTTATATTCTACTTTTTCGTTTCATGCATTTTCTATAATCTTTATTTATTAACAGCAATTCACATTTAAAATGATCTTTTAATGTTGTTGTTACTTCCATACATTTTCTATAATCTTTATTTATTATACTAACAGCAATTCACTTTTGAAATGATCTTTTGATGTTGTTGTTACTTCTACAATATTAAAGTCAGTTTCCTTTATGTTTATTTAAATCAGTTTATTTCTTTTGTGTTCTTTAAAACCTTGTGTTTTAGTAATATATATTTATTTCTGTTTTAATATCTTAAACATATACTCGTATATTGCTATTGCCTTAGGTTTTCTTTGTATTTTTTTAAATATATTTTTTATCGTGAACTCTTTATTGTAACTCTTTATTGTAATCTTCCAACTGACGCATAAAATGAAGTGCTGTGTTGTTAAAACACATTGAATTATTTTATATTTATATACTTTGTAACCTAATTAACTTAGTTGTAGCTACTTACTTAAGTTCGTGCTATTATTCAATGTCCTCCACGTCTTCCTGTGAATCTTTCCACTCTATTACCGAATCCCTCCCTGAAACTTCTTTCTCCTCCTATCACTCTGATGTTACTGAATCAGACACAGAGGAAGTGTCTGGTCTCCATGATATACTCTTGAATAACTTTTCATGCTATCCTAAAGACTTTCATGTATGTCATATAAACGCTCAAAGTATACCAGCTCATTACTCCGATTTTCTATCAACATTTGCGGATTTGTCAACACATGCCATTCTGGTCAGCGAAACATGGCTAAAACCATCACTACCATCAACTTTGTATCCTTTACATGGATATCGACTTATCCGCAATGATCGAACTAATCGAAGGGGCGGTGGAGTATGTATATATCTGCGTGAAGAAATAAATTATTCACTTGTAAAACAATCTGAAACCAGTGGTGGCCATCCTGAATATCTGTTTTTAAAGATTAATTTCAAATACCATGATATGATGATTGGTGTGGTATATTGTCCCCCTGATATTAACTATTTTTCTGAGATGGAGGCATTGCTGGAAAGCACGGTAGGTGATTTTCACTCAGTTATTCTTATGGGTGACTTTAATACTTGTCTTTTAAAACAAGACTCCAGATGCCAACGTTTGAGAGATATTATAAGTTCAGTCAACCTATCTTTGCTACCTTTAGATCCTACTCATCACACTCAAGTTTCTCATACTCTTTTAGATCTTATTATAACTTCCATGCCTGACAAAGTCTCTAATTATGGACAGTTGACCGCTTCCGGATTTTCTCATCATGAATTATTATTTATTAACTATAAGATCAAATGTCTCAAAAGACTTCCTGTCACATTTCTTGCCAGAAACTTTAGAAGCGTTAATAAGGAATCACTTGAACTTGATGCCATGAGTTTAAACTGGTCAGTTATTAATAATCTAGAGACCATTGATGAAAAAGTTGAAACTTTTAACAGAATGATTACTGGTCTGTTTGACATTCATGCTCCTATGAGATCTGTAAAACTTAAATATCCACCTACCCCTTGGCTTACCAGTGACATTATTCAACTAATGGCGAAACGTGACAAAGCAAAGTCTAAACTTAAGTCAAATGCTTCATCTCAAAAATGGGAAGCCTTCAGAGTCCTGCGAAATCGTTGCAACCAATTGTGCAGAAATGCCAGAAGGAAATATATCCTCACAAACTTAAATCAAAACTCTACTAGTAAATCCTGGTCGTTTTTAAAATCTCTTGGCGCCGGTAAACCTAAGATAACATTATCTTCAACTGTCAAACTAGACGATCTCAATACTCACTTTGCTACACCTCCACTAATACTGGATGTCAGCACTAAATCCGACACTCTCCGACGTTTAAGTATGGCAGCTTCTTACAATTATCCACCGTTTTTATTTTCTTCCGTTCAAGAAACTGATATTCAACGTATTTTACTTTCTATAAAAACCAAATCTATGGGCAGTGATCAGCTGAGTATGAGATTGATACACTTTATTTTTCCTATTATCTTACCAGTTATTACTCACATTATAAACCTTTCTTTAAATACTGGAGATTTTCCTGAAGCTTGGAAAAAAGCATTTATTATACCACTTCCCAAAATTTCTTTACCAGTTTCTGTCAAAGATTACAGACCCATATCTATTCTTCCAATTTTTTCTAAAGTCATTGAACGAGTTGTATATAATCAGCTAAATAATTATCTATTGTCAAATAATCTTCTTGATCCCAATCAATCAGGTTTTCGTGCGGGCCATAGTACAACTACCGCTTTAATCAAGGTTACAGATGACATTAGATACGCAATGAATAACAAAATGATAACCTTGATAACATTACTCGACTTCAGTAGCGCTTTCAACTCTGTGGATTTCGATCTTTTGTTGGCTAGACTTAAAACACTAAATATGACACAACCGGTTATAAAATGGTTCGGATCGTATTTACGAGCTAGACAACAGTGCATCAAAACACCAGATCATCAATCGGAATGGGTCGATATTGCCGCTGGAGTACCTCAAGGTGGAGTTTTATCACCATTACTATTTTCCCTGTTTATTAATCCGATTGCAGATTGTCTCAATTGTTCATATCATCTCTATGCAGATGATTTACAATTATATCTTCATTGCAGACCTGAAAACACCAGCAAAGCAATAGAATCGATGTCTAAAACACTAAATTGCGTGTCAACATGGACAAAAGAGTATGGTTTACTTATAAACCCGTCTAAAACACAAATTATGTTTGCAGGTAGTCAAAGATTGCTTAGTAAGCTAGACATACCTTCACTTAATCCTCTTATTGTCAATGGTACCAATATCCAGTACAGGAAATCCGTAAAAAATCTAGGAGTACTAATGGATGAACATCTCTGCTGGCGAGCTCATACTAATGAATTAAGCCGCAAAATATTTTTCAGTCTACACTCACTTAGAAGGTTGCAAAAATTCTTACCCATTAGTACAAAATGCACTCTTGTACAAGCATTACTACTACCCATTCTAGATTACGCTGATGTTTCCATGACTGATTTAAGCTGTGAGCAACTCGATAAACTTGAACGACTTCAGAATACATGCATAAGGTACATTTTTGGTCTTAGGAAATATGACCACATTTCTGACTATCGTAGGCAACTGAAATGGCTCAAAATTAGACAGCGGAGAGACTATCACTCCCTCTCACTTCTGTTCAATGTACTTCATAGTCCTAACGCTCCTATATACCTGTGTGAAAAATTTCAACGCTTATCAGTTCATGGTTTACCTCTTCGTTCTCATTCTCAAGGCACTCTCTTAATACCCATACACAATTCCTCTTTCTTCTCTAACTCATATAGTGTCCATGCGGCTCGACTGTGGAATCATCTCCCATCCACCATCAAAGATGTTACTACATTATCTCTGTTTAAATCACGTCTGAGGAAACATCTCCTTTCTCTTCCTTAATCTCTCCTCCTTTCCTTTTTCCTCTTTCCTCTTTTTTTCCTTTTTCCCATTGAGTAATAGTTTCGATTTAAGGTAATTTATAAACAAATACGTTTATTTCTATTTTTATATATCTTTAAATTTTTAATCTTTTTTTTCTATTGAATATGTTCTGTAACTTGAATTATAAAAATAAAACTTTTATTTTATTGGTTGGTTGGAAGAAATTGCCATTTGGCAATAAGCCCGCCAATGTACAAATAATCATTATGTACAAAAAGTTAAATAAATAAATAAATAAAAATTATCTTCCACCAGTCTGATCGTGTTTTGTGGTGACCGACATTGTCTTCCACCATCACGACGAACCCTGGTCACTGGTAAAAAAATATAAATAACAGTGAAATAAAACTAAAAAACGTATTTTTACACAATAAATACGTTTATTAGTTTAGGGCAGCTTTTCCGCCAAGGATACTTATGTCCTCAAATGCGGTGTGCGGTATGTGGTGGACAAGCTGTGCACCGTTGGGCACGGATAATTTATGACTAATGGTCACAACTTTATGATTACTTATGTGAATATTTTAAGATAAACTTTTTTTATAAAAAAATATAAAAAAAACAATTAATGGCTTTTTTATGCATGTTTATTTTGTTATAAAAAACCAATGTGAAATAAAATTTATTTCTTAAAAGGTTTTCTTTAAATAACAATATTTCCCTCCAAGCAATCTTCATAACTTTCTGACAATCGTTAAAAATTCCCCGGGCAAAAGAAAAGCAATAAAAGAAATCCAATTTGGATTCAATTTATATATCCGTACAAAAAAGTGAAGGATTCTTGTGAAAAACAAACTTAGACTATTTATTTAGGTTTGGTGTAAATAATTATACTATCCAGTGGAATAAAATATGGTGTAGGTACCTACCAAATTGAACCGGTTGAAATCATTTTTTTTGGATTATAATTAAACATAAAATACATGTTTGAATAAAAGTTCCCATAGACTCTACGACAGCTACAGGTATACTTAAATAAACGAAACTTTGGCAGAAAACCGTTTTTTTTTAATATTTTTTATGAGTTCCTGTATTGACCCCTTCAAAATACTCGCCATTTGCAACGATATATTGATGCAAACGCTGAATCCAATTGTCAAAGCACTTTTCATAGGCCTGCAAAGGTATGGCCTTTAGCTTTCGCGGCGAATTTTTTTTATGACCGTCTCAAAGCGCGTTTCTCTTAATTGTGATTTGAGTCTTGGGAAAAGAAAAAAGTCAGACGGGGCCTGGTTTGGAGAAAACAGTGCTTGGCTGTTGACATTAGTCGAACTTTTGGACAAAAACTTCGAAACAATCGATTCTGTATGATATGGCAATCTGTATGTATTATCATGACAAAAAATTCGTACAGTAATTCGACGCTGCTTTTAGACAAAATTCAGTGTTTTTGGGACAAGGCGATGCGTTTCATGGCTAAAACATCGGCACATCGATTGGTACGCATCGATTTTTCAACACGATTTGGCTTACGAAATTTTATTAGACACACAAATTTTGAAGCACGTTCGTTGTTCCAATTTGTTATATATTGTAAAAATCACCCTCACAACAATTTTTCGATTCACCCAAACAGACGCTGACAGAATACAAATCATTCGATAGCCATCAAAATTTGACAGATTTTCAAAAACAGTACTGTAAAAAAAAAATACCAATTGATGCGGCGCGAGCATTTCAAACTAGAAATTCCCGTTTATTTTTGATCATATTATATTAAAGGTTCTGGCACATAATCTTATAAATAATTATTTTTTTTATCCCGCTTGGACAAATACATACATGTACAAGTGCTTGAAAATTCCATGAAATATGTGCAATAAACTTCCTTTATAAAAATAATATGTTTTTATTATTTATGATATACTTATCTGATCATAAAAATCAATAATAAGTCATCTACTGTAGATAAGCGTAAAGTAACAGTCCTACA
>NW_028279637.1:0-104985 GCF_059751315.1 Micrasema longulum
TGTTGCTACAAAACGGTGGCACCTGTCTAGTCATTCTTTCAGGCACCCTGAAGTTGATGAGATATAATAGTTCAAGGCAATCCCATATTGAATTTACAATTTTGAATAAATTTAAAAGGTCTATAATTTTTCTTCTATCGTTAAGTTTTAACAAATTTAATGTTTTTAGTAAAAAAATCGTAATTTAAAAATTCATGACCGATTCTAAGTTTGAAATTTATAAACCGTAAGAATTTTTTTGGACTCTTTCAAGAGAATTTTGGTGACAGTTGTAGTAAGGAGTCCATATTGTAGAATTATACTCTAACTGGCTTCTCACTAATGAAGTATACATCAACTTCAAAGTGCCTATGTTTTTGAATTCCTCAGTCACACGTAACACGTATCATATATATAAATATATATATATATATGTTTTTTTTTCTTGAATTACATCATTCCAACATTATATATTTTTAAATACTATTTACCTAAGTATTAGTTATAAATAACAATACATATATTTTATTTATTTTTTCGTTTAATGTTATTCAAAACTGTTTTCTTAGTTTTTTTTAAACTGGTGCAAAGTATTTCGAATACTAAATTATCCTTTTTTATCGATAATTCTTTAACTGGTAATATTTTATTATTTTATATAGTTTATCTTTTTGAGACTTTCTTAATTTGTTAATTAATAATATTGTTTTAAATGCACTGTATTACTTATAATTATGCTTACATGTATGTATATTTAATTGTATTTGAACTAATATGTAAAAGGCACTAAGTGCCGTTTATTTCAATAAAATAAAATATATAAATATGTATATATATATACACAATATACACATATATACATTTATAAAACAGAGATAATTTATTTTTAATGCGAAACTTCTTGATTGCCATTTGTATATATATATATATATTTTTTTTAATTATTATTTTTTTTAAATTGAAATATTTATTTATTAACCATTACGTATTATTAGATTCATTTTACAATAATGATATATAACCTTTTTATTCATACTCTGTTCAAAATGATATTTTTTACATCTTTTAAAAAGTTTGTCTGAGTCTTTTGTTTAGTTTTGTCTGGTAGTTTATTGTATAATTTCTGTCCCTGGTTTATTAGTCTCGATTGTCCTTGTCACGTTTTAGAAAGTTGTTTGTCATATTTTTTAAATATTCTCGTATTATGTCGATGTTTACTACATTTTTTTACAAGTTTTAGTTCATTGTTTACAATTACATTACTGGCTAATTTATGGATACATTTTAATGATTCTAGTTGAAAGAGTTCAGTAATATTTATTTGCTTAGTTTGTATAAAAAGTTCTCTAGTTGCAGTTTGATAGGGAATCCTTATTTTCATTTTTTATTTTCGACTTATATGAGTTGCTAGTATAAAAAATGTAAATTCAGTGCTTTTTTTTTTTTTTTAAGAAGTATTTGCGTTCCTATGATTTACCCAAATATTAATTTTGACGGACATTTTAAACGAGTTTTAAATAACAATGTTTGATTATGTCCAAATGCTTGCAGACTGGCTGGATTTCCTCCCTAGGGAGTTGTTCATATTTAAATTTATTTCAACAGAGAGGGAAAAAGTTTTCGAGAAGGGAATATGGAAGTCTAGGCATTTACAGGGCTTATGACCTGTCATTGGCTGGTTTAAGTGGCCACTTTACACACTGTGTAACATTCACCATTCTGCCCATGTTTGAACATCCACATTTCCTCAACTCTTCCATCTGTTAACTTTTGTGAAGTGAAAGAGCTGAAACCTTTATCACGTGGGTGAGATTCATCCGGCTGAACCAAATCACCTACTAGGCAACGCCTGGAAACAATTTTCCAATTTTTATACTTCTTCTTTTACCAGGTAGTAATTCAACAATGTTTGATTATGTCCAAATGCTTGCAGACTGGCTGGATTTCCTCCCTAGGGAGTTGTTCATATTTAAATTTATTTCAACAGAGAGGGAAAAAGTTTTCGAGAAGGGAATATGGAAGTCTAGGCATTTACAGGGCTTATGACCTGTCATTGGCTGGTTTAAGTGGCCACTTTACACACTGTGTAACATTCACCATTCTGCCCATGTTTGAACATCCACATTTCCTCAACTCTTCCATCTGTTAACTTTTGTGAAGTGAAAGAGCTGAAACCTTTATCACGTGGGTGAGATTCATCCGGCTGAACCAAATCACCTACTAGGCAACGCCTGGAAACAATTTTCCAAAAGTGGCCACTTAAACCAGCCAATGACAGGTCATAAGCCCTGTAAATGCCTAGACTTCCATATTCCCTTCTCGAAAACTTTTTCCCTCTCTGTTGAAATAAATTTAAATATGAACAACTCCCTAGGGAGGAAATCCAGCCAGTCTGCAAGCATTTGGACATAATCAAACATTGTTGAATTACTACCTGGTAAAAGAAGAAGTATAAAAATTGGAAAATTGTTTCCAGGCGTTGCCTAGTAGGTGATTTGGTTCAGCCGGATGAATCTCACCCACGTGATAAAGGTTTCAGCTCTTTCACTTCACAAAAGTTAACAGATGGAAGAGTTGAGGAAATGTGGATGTTCAAACATGGGCAGAATGGTGAATGTTACACAGTGTGTAAAGTGGCCACTTAAACCAGCCAATGACAGGTCATAAGCCCTGTAAATGCCTAGACTTCCATATTCCCTTCTCGAAAACTTTTTCCCTCTCTGTTGAAATAAATTTAAATAGAGTTTTAAATAACTCACTATTAGATAATGGGAATCAAGTTGGGGTAGAGTGGGATTCGAACCACGGACCTTTAAGCCGTGAGTCCAGGCCACTAGCCACAGGACCACAACCCGATTACATTGGTACGCCAATCGCAAAGAACTTTGTCATTTTGTTACATAAAGGTAAGTTAATCAGTTTATCAATTTTACGTTTTAGGTGCCATGAAAGTTTTCTCTCTGAAATGTTCACTTTTTCATTTACACACCACTGTATAATAATTTTGTACCTTTAAGGATATTGAACAAAATGTTCAAGAAACAGGAGTTTGTGATTGTGCGATTTCCAAAACATCGTAACTTTTTAAGCAAATGCGATTATTTAAATATATTAAGAACCTTAGACATAAAATAATAAATATTCTGATAATAATAGTGTATAATAAAATAGCATATATGGGACTTCTGATGTTTTTGGCAATAGAACAAATTGTATTTCCGATTTTTGATTATTTTTTATTAAAAACTTGAGGTATATGTTCTTTTGATCATTTCTGCATTTTTTATTTTAAAATGGCAAAAACTGGACTCACGTGTTTTATCCTCTAAGGCAGCGGTTTCCTACCTAGAAGGCGCACCTCTAAGGGGAGGCGTAAACTATTGCCAAAGGAGGCGTCAAAAATCCACATAAGTGGTCCACATAAGTATATCCCTCCTAATCCTAACAGTTTAGATAAATTTAAAGAAATTTAATTGCAGAAAATCAACCTTTTTATATTTAAACCTGGTAAATTATAAGCAAGGTAAATAATAAAGCAACTCCCATATAAAAAAAATAATAAAAAAAAACAACAACCACCATCCTCTAAAAACGTATATGTAATAGCATAACCTTTTTATTATTCTGTTGATTGTAATTTACAGTTTTTTGTTATAAATAAAGTGCACCCCTATTGTGGCAAGAACAGCTAAGTTTGACATTAGTAAAAATAATTCCCTATTTAAAAATGAATTATTTCATGTTTTGGATTTTTTTAAAAAGGAATAACCCGCTAAACCTCTATCTTGAGGCTTGTTAGCAGGTGGGATAGAGAAAATATGGAAAGAGGTAATGAAAAAAACACCACAACACTCAGACCAATTGAGAAAAAAATCTTTCTTGGATTTTTTTCTTGCAATTGATGGGAATCGAACCCGCGATGCCAGTTCAATAGCCGTCTAACCAACTGCGCCACGGCGCCTGTCAACCATAAACAAGTACCTAGATACCTATTTTTATTATTTTTTTTGTTTGTTTGTTTATTTTTCCATACATATATTACTTACATAGAAATATAATTACAAAAATACACTTTATAAAAATACGTCTTAAATTAAGCTATAACATGAATTGGAAAAAAATTCAGCGTCTGAGCGTGGGCCATTCCTTTTTTTAATTATTAAAAGGTTTAAAGCATATTCACATGGTATGACATGACTATAAAAAGAAAAGAAAAGAAAAATAAAAGAAAAACCAAATTAAGATACGCTGATATAACGAAAACATGATTTATTTGCTGTATGCATTTATTTTTAATTTTAATCTATTTATCAATGAAAAGTCTTATCCCAAGGTTCAGGCAGGACAACGTCAGTCAGGTCCATTAGTATTATAATAAACTTCTTCAAAGAATTTTCAATAACAAACGCAAATGTTTTAAATATTGTAAGTCATATGTTTTTTCGCCAGGACCGCTATTAAATATATTACGGGTCGATAATTAATTTACCAAAATGTCACTAAATACGGTTTTCCACCACTGTTGTAATACGTTTATCTTAAAAACTCCCCAGGGGATTAAATCTGGTACTTGTCTACACAATTCGGGCAACTTAAAATATGTTTGATGATTTTTTAAGCTTAAATTCCTTATTACTAAACCTTTACAATAAAGGAATTATAAAATCCTGAAATAATTTTATTTTTTGTGGAGGCAAACCTGTTTTATAAATCACGTTTTCAACATTTCTACTTAATGTCCCTTTAAATGTCTTCAAAATGATAAATGATACGGGGGAATTTTCATTTTTCATCCGTGGCAACGTTGTCTTATGCATGGCAACCATCCCCAAGGGTAGCCACTCTGTGTCGGAATTTTGACAGCTCGCCACACCGGCAGAGGAGCTGTCAAACCGCTAATCTCGGGTAACAAAGGAAGAAGAGGACTTCTGGCGGCCATCTTGAGTCGAGGGTGTTTAAAATGTTGACTAGTGATGCGCTCAATCAATCGATTAGAAGGATACCTGATGAAGGAGCGATTTGATGATTAGATATTCAAATACAGTTTTCCTCCACGAACACTGTGCGAAAAGACGATGGCACATTGAACTAATTATGCTAAAATCGATGTCTCGTAGTCCCGTTTTCCGCACCCTAAAACTAAACAGACTTAAATTTTTCTTTAAATAAACAGTATTTTTTAAAAAAGGTGGTCTCCGTGGTGTTGTGGTTAAGACGCTTGACTCACGTACAAAAGGTTTCCGGTTCGATTCCCGATGAGAACACAAAAAATATATTTTCTCAAGACAGGGTGTTATGTGTTGCATCTCACCACTGTAATTGGGCTTCCTGAGCTGTTGTGGTGCACAAACGGAAAATAAATTAAAAAAAATTGTCGGTAAATTATTCAATTTCTCGTCGGTGACATGAGTCGGCCTCGTGGTGTAAAGGTCAGGACGTTTGCCTACCATGCAAGAGGTGTAGGATTCGATTCCCAACATGGTTGACATAAAATATTTATTTAAAAGGGTGTTTTCACTCTAGAATATTTCATAGTCCCTTGAACGGGATCTGAAGCATAAAACTGATCATCTTACCTTTATGTAACAAAAATTATCAAGAAACGCTGCAATTAATGTACCAAGGCAGTGCTCTATGCACCATTAGGTGCAAAAAATGAACTATGATGAAGTTTTTATATTTAAAAAAAAAAAAATGGCATATTTTCCATACCGACTGTCCGATAAAAAAAAAAGACGGCAGATAAAACTAGACGCTTTTAAGGGTTTTGGGATTGTCCAAGCTTTAAAATCTTCTATAAAAGACAATTTATCGACAGCAAAAAAAACAAATGAAATTGACACGCCAAAGGTGAATATCCATGGTGTGTAAAAATCATTGCTCTAGTACCATAATCCAAGGAGTAAATACGAGAATACGTTTGTACGAAGATAGTCAGACCGCGTATCCCTTTGTGTGAAATCTAAAAATGTACCACTACTATCTTTAAAATATATAAATATTGGGAAAAAAATAATACCCCAGGGTTACAAAATCTATATTGAAAATTTGAATATAAATTATGTGGAGGAAATAAAGTATCTCGGGGTCTACTTGGAAAGATATTTAAATTTTAAAAAACATACTCAATATGTAACAAAAAAAAAAAAAAATTCATTTATGGGAAGATTACGAAATGTAATAGATTTAAAAAGTAGTATTCTTATATATAAAACAATAATATGTCCCCACATAAATTACTGTTCTTCCAGTCTTTTTTTATGTAACGAAGGAGAAATTCAAAATATACAAATTCTTCAAAATAAGGCCATAAGGATTATACTCAAAAGAAATATATATTCTAATATAGACAGAATGCACAAAAAAATTGGCTTGCTCACAGTAAAGAAACAAATGAAATATTATGTGGCTATTTTCATACATAAAATAATTAAGGGGATGAATAAAATAAAAACAATAATTAAATTTAACCAACAATGTCATACATATGAAATAAGGGGTAAAAAAAGATAAGATTACCAATAAGGAAAAAAACAGAATCTCAAAACTCATTGTACAAGGGACTGAAGCTATACAATGAGTTACCTGAAAAAATAGAGGAAATAGAAAAAAATTAAAATATTTCAAATTAATTAGAAAAAATATGTTATTGGGAAATTTTAATAAAAAAATTGTAATATTATTAAAAGTTTATATGAGTTCTGAAGATGTTATGTACTAACTTAATAAAGCATAAATAAATAAATAAATATAAGAGTAGGCAGAGAGAATAAAATACCACACGCGTCACAATTTATCGTGGGATACGTCATACTCTTTCATTGTGTCAGTTTTTGACGTAATGACGATAATACAATTAAAAATATATAAAAAGTAATATGTTGATATCAAATAGGTTTGTTGTCTCGTGGCTAGTGTTGTGGACTCACGGATGATAAGTTTGAGGTTCGAATTCTACTCTACCTCAACTTACATTTATGTATGTAATATTTTTAATTTTTTTTTTCTGACGTTACATTTAAAAAAAAATAGTTTTAGTTTCTTGAAAATCGTTTCTCGTTTTATTGATGCAGGTGTGTTTTAATTTTTTGTTTTTTTTTTAATTTGTGCACTTTTTGAACAATTGATGTGAAAGTATGTATAAAATAAATAATACACTGACACTCCGGAACCTGCCTGTGGGCCAGTGGAGTGGCTACATCCATAAATAAAAATAAAATTATATTGAATGTTCCTATTGTATAAACATTTTCAATCGTAAACTTTGTATTTGTATTTTATATTGGATTAAAAATTAATTAATAAATAAATAGCATACAAACATAATATAAAATACAAGAAAATAATAAGAAAAAGTCCCACATAGACAAAGCCTGCGCGTGGGACTAAAAACATAATTTAATCAGTTGTATGTTACGGTTTATGAAATATTTAAGTGTTAAAACACCTTTTAAATAAATATGTCAACCATGTCGGGAATGGAACCAAAACCTCTTGCATGGTAGGCAAACGCGCTAAATAATACACCACGAGGCTGACAAATATATAATAATATACAAATACAGGGGTAGGCGCTCGAAGTGTTACCAACTTCACGATGCTGTAGCAACCAAGCGGCTAATGACAGTACGTTCATGTTTTGACACATAGCAGTCTGTTATATTGTTAATAATTCTACCTAAGCATATTGTTTTACGTCTCATACGGTAATACCTCTGTATGAAGAAAATTTAGACCGCGTTCCTTTTAAGATTTAATAAGACATTAATAGGTATACATACAAAGCTTTACTTCATAATGCTTTTACGTAACCATAGAATCAAGTTCGGCGTTCTTATTTAAGAAACCATTAACCTATGATACACATGGACGCACCCTGAGCCCTCTAAAATTATGACACTTAATTTATGCCCAAACGATCAGTCATGCCCAATGCGTATTTAGTCGTATTTTAACCACCAGCCAGGTTCCGACGTAAGCTTGACATTCAATTCGAAACCGAAATGCCTGATTGGGTCTTGAAAGAGTGTAAAAACCGTTTGTATAAACGTGAAAAAGATGATGTAACCTCTTTATTTGTAAATAGGTACCTAGGTACTTGTCTATGAGTGAATTCCATTACCTTAAACTATAAATATTCTAGTTTAGAATTATTTTTGACAATGTCAAAGTCGAAAACAATCAAATTATTCGATTATTGTGACTGTTGCGCGCATCACTACTTCAAGCTGGCCACCTTGAATCGAGGGTTGCTCAAGATGTTGACAGAAGAGATTATAGGCGGGAAAGTGGGTGGTGGGAGGAATCAAAAATCTTCAGAACCCACTAGAGAATATTTAGATATAATCTGTTTATCTCTGGATTAGCGCTAAGAGTTTTTAGTGAAGCGAATAATCGATTATTTATTAACAGTATTTTTGTGGATTCTTAAAAATCTTCATTATCAATCCACATTTAGTGAGGCTATCCTCTAACTACTACTCTAATCGTTCGGAATTTATTAAAACTGCCTTCGTTTTCGAGCAATGCAACAGTTCGTGCACCCTTGGCCCGCATGTGTCGGGAATATAAAATATGTATACTGCCAAAATAGCAAGAGATACATATTTTATGATCTTTTTCCTTTTTTTGCAAATAATAACTTTGGAATAAATATCTGTAACTTAAAGGATAAAATACGGGAGTTTACTTTTTGCCATTTTTTATTTATTTATTTGTTTACGGTTCCATAAACCTTTTACATAATTACAATAAAACCAGAGAAAAAAAAAAACATTATATTAAAAAAAGAACAAAAACATCGAGAAAAGTATACAATGGTAAACAGTTTTTGTATATAAAAAAGAAATATTACATCTGTAATATATACAAATATTTACATTTATAAAAAAAAGGAAAATAAAAGAAAATAGCTGTTTTTAAAAAAGAAGAAAAAAAAATGCTTTAAAAGAAAAGTTAGAAAGTTTACTTCATGGTTTAATATAAATATAAATATTAAACAATAATAAATATAAAAAATAATTAAACACACAAGAGTAAAGAGTTAAAACAAAAGTGAAGAACTAATCATTATTTGAATTTTAAATTGTTAATTCTTTTTCAAAACACAGGACTTGATCAGCAGCGGCGTGGTATAAAATAAATCTAAATCATCACTGTATTGATTTACAAGTCGCTGCATGCGAATAATCGGCGCATTCATTGAATAATTAGTACCACGATGATGACTGTAAAACAAAAAATTAAGTCTCGCTGGTCTATGTGGAATACGAAAGTTTATTAAAGTTAGCAGTTCGGGGCAACATTAACATTCTGAAGTAAAATATGCAGAAATAATTGCAATAATCTATTTTATACGTCAATAAAACAAGCATTATCGACAAAATCAAGAAAGGAGCTCTGCGCTAGTTCGGACATGTAGAACGAATGGACAGCGAAAGAACGGCTAAGAATATTTATTATGCGAATGTTGATGGATGCAGAAATAGAGAAAGACCGAGGAATACAAGGCATAACCAAATCCAACAAATACTTGAAGATGGACACGTCAAAAGTCAGAATAATCGGGGCGCGTGCATGAGAAAATGTATGAATGTAGAGGAAGCGAGATCTGTATGCAAAGATAGAGTGATGTGGCGGTCTATTCTCTCTGCCTAACCTTACGGGGAAACGACGTGATTGTTTGTTGTTGTATAAAATACCGAAGTCCACTTTCGTCATAAATTTGCTTTTGTAAATTTAAATGAAAATCTGAAGTCCATTTAGTTTAACTTTAAAAAATCATCAGTAGTCGCAGACATGCTTTTTTAATAAGTACAATTGTTATCCAAATAATCTAAAATTTAACTAAATGTTGGCTAGACTCATCATATAAAACAAAAGATTGGTCGCAGAGTCCGAGGGGTTGATGGTGGCTGTTAGATGGCCAACACATGTTTTAATTAAAATTAGTAAAATACATATTTTTAGTTTTTACTGATTTAATTTTTTAAGATCCCTATGACTTTTTAATTTGTTTTTACTATCTATTTTTTTAAATTTTTTTATTACATCTTTCACTTTATTTTTTGATACGATTTTTTTTCTCTTTCTACTCGGTATTTTGCTATGTTTTTTAAATATGCTTTTGCTATACACATACATTATTTTTTTTACTATGACTTTAAATATGTTTCTGACTATGTATTCTGTTTTTTTTTTCGCATTTTACTGAGTTTAAAAATATTTTTATATACATATTTATATATTTGTAATGTTTTTACTATGTTTTCACTACATTTATAACTTTGTTTTTACTTTGTTTTAGCTTCGTTTTTTACAACATTTTTACTATGTTTTTACTAAATTTTTACCATGTTTTTACTCTATTTTTTACTTTGTTTTTCACTTTGTCTTCTATCTTTATAACTGTTTCTATATATGAAAAACTGATTTTTTTTTTTGACTGTCTTAGAATGGGGTAAATCACCCTAGTTAGGCAGTCAAAGCAACTTTTTATAAATCATAATTATGTGTATGTCATATAATATGAAAAAAAAAAAAAACACTATCAGGTTCTCATAATATTTCAATCAAAATGACGGAAATATTATATACGTTAAAGAATTACTAAATGCCTCTGTAACTGAAGTGAACACTGTTGAAGACAATTGTTATAAATATTCTTAAATTCTAAAACCACTATCAGTATATAGATCACCTTGCTATGCAAAAAAAAACACCCTTTTACAATCTCTCGAGCAGATCCTTGAAGAAAACAAACATTCAAAACAAATTGTTTAAGCCGAAGATATTAGTATCAACATAAATATGCAAAGTAGAAAATCTAATGTAATTGAATACACTAATCTTCTTATGCACAATGGTTTTATATCATTGATTAATGTACCAACAAGAGATACATAGGAAGCAGAAACTTATATCGACTACTAGTTTAATTACAAATAACTATCGACGTGCTAATAAACGACGTGACAACAATTTCTCACCATAGTTGTTTATGGTATTCGCGATCACAATGCAACATTCGTGAACACCTAATATTAAATGTCAAAATATTTACGTTTCGCGACGTATAATCCTGCTGCGCAATCACATATTTGAATTTCACCGGTGTAAATATGGAAAACATTCCAAAGCTGCTATTTTTATTTATTGATTTATTATTTATCAAGCTATTTATTGCCAGCAGTTGGCAAGCCAAATGCCAAGAAAAGCAGTCGCCATAGTAATTGTAATTTAATTTTCACTTTTAAGTATTTTTTTTAATAGTAAGCGCCGATTTTTCGCCAATGAACTGTATTTATTTACGAGGAAAAGAAAAAACAAACCGACACGAGCGTTGACTTAGAGATTACACATGCGTTGACTTATGGCTGCGATAAGTCAACGCTCTTACCTTGAGGAACCCAAAAACATTCCACATAGATTCATTTAAAAATAATGTGTCCTTCTTCAATCTAGTGTCAAGAATGTGCAGATTATACAACGCCATTGAAAATTTAGAGATCGACATTTTTGACGCTGGATTGTTCAGGTTTAAGAAGTGTATACAAAATACGTTTTTATATTGATATATTAATTTGGAACATTTAATTCTGAGGATCACATTGCTGGTTTTGTTTCGATGCATAATTTGTTTTTTGTTTTTATTAGTATTTTATAAATTGTTTTTATTAGTTTCATATTAATGAAAGATTTTTTTTTTAATTATTTAATTTTGATAATTTTTATTAATTATTTTATTGAAATTTATTCATGTTTATTCGTACAATTTTTGCAATTTTATTTCTATTTTTACCATAATTTAATTCAATTTAATAATTTATTTTGCTCATTTTATATAAATATGTTTTTTTTATTGTTGCAATATTTATGTGTATTATGTATTATTTTTTCATTGTTTGTAAACCAAATAGCTTAAGCATGTTCGTTGATGTTTATTGTGATCGCTCAAATGCTTAGCATGTTTTTAACTCTTAAAAGACTGTGGTAAATAATCATTTTGCGCGCGGTGATGTAACATCGTGCTACCACTAGTAAAAGACGGAATATTCGAAATTTCAGATATTTGAAAAAAAAACATGCAGACATACTGTTTAATAATTCCTTTTCCATAATTTATGCAAAAAAAACGTCATTTAGCCCTGTTATAGCAAAATAAACTAAAAATCACAAATACGCCGCTCATGTTACGCGCGTGCGTCCCCCATCACTGTCATCAACCGACTGAAGACTGAATCTGTTTTAGACAACACCCGCCGCAGAACAGTGTCTTTGTCTTTCTTGTTATAACTTATATTTTTGTGCTCTCTCTTGTATAAGGTTTCTGTATAGATGTGTTATTTTATTTTTTTATTTCTGTAGAGTGATTAATATTTTTTATATTAACATTTAGCAAAGCTAACAAATTTTTCTTTCAAATTGAGTGTGAAAATGTCTATTTGAAGATAACAAAAAAAACGAACTCATAATTTTAAAAAATAAGAGAGATAAATCAAGTCTTGTGTCCTATGTCGACTAGTGCGACATCACAGCCACACAAGAGTCAAGCACGTCGATAGTTATTTGTGATTGAGCTACACATATTTGCTAAAATAATTAAGCCCACTATATCTGATGTGTTTTGTATTTCTATAACTGATCATTACATTACTGCAGTCGGTATTAAAACCACAGTTCACTACCCAAAAAAGTCGATAACTCATTATTATCACAAAGGACTTTAAAAATCTGAACATTTAAAAAAATTTATACACCTCCTTAGTGAGAAGCATCTTGGAGTATCATTCTACAATATGGAGCCCTTATTATGCTTCTCACCAAATTACCATAGAAAGAGTTCAGAATAAGTTTTTGAGATATGTCAATTTTAAATTAGGAATACGTAATGAATTTCGTAACTATGATTATTTATTAAATATATTAAATTTGATTAAATTAAGGGACAGGAGAACTATTAATGATTTATTAGTTCTATTTAAAATCGTTAATTCAGTATTGGACAGCCTTGAAATTTTGGCCCTCATTGGTTTTAAAGTACCAGTTAGAGTGACTAGGCTAGTTCAACTTTATCACTGCAACAATCATATCTCAATATATTCTAGCAATTCAGTACTGAATCGAAAATCTGAATAAACATTCGGATTTAGGTGACATATTTTTATTGAAATTTCCAGCTTATAAACAATTACTTGTAAAACATTTTACGGTGGAATCAATATTTTAATTATGTTCTTTCTAAGTAAGCATTGAACAAGTTGTTACTGCATATACTCCACTGTTAATACTTATGTATGTATGTAATGTAAAAGGTACTTGTACCGTTAATTCTTGAAAAAATAAATAAAATAAAATAAATTACAATTTTTTAGTTTCAAAAATTTTGTAAGAATATCGTATTTTTATGTATTAATCAATTTTGTATTAATTATCTTAAGACATCTTTTATAAAAAATATGCTGTATAATATATGTAAAAAAATGAAAATGCTGTCTACCTCAGCACAGGTTTTCACAGGTACTTTACCTAGTGAGAATATACAGTGCCTAATATGTTTGCCATAGAATTAAGAATAGTCCAGAAACCGCATACGCGCAGCAAACAGAAGGCGACCAAACTACTTTTAATGGAGTAGTTTGTCGTTTTGACCCATTAGTTTCTTTGTAGACGTCGCTCAGAACGCAACTCCCAATTTGAATTCAACTATGCCGTGTTGTGCCGTAGAAATACTGCTAGGATCTTAAAGAAATAGAATAGGATCACATTTCATGTATCAGTAGCAAATGCACGTGTAAGTAGCAAATGCATAACTTAATTTTTTTTTTTTTTTTTTATCTGTCAGATTGCCAAAGATAACAAAATTGACATTTTGTTAGTGTTGCCAGGGTAGTCAATTTTTTACGCTGCTTTGTCCATCTAATAGAGAACTAACGAAAATTGGACCTCTCAGATTAAACAACGCCGCGGTGGACATTTGACCGACATTATCTTTAAAACATCAAATATTATTTAACACGTTATACAAATATCCGTTATTTATAAAATAATTTTATTTTTATTTTTTAAGTTCAAAGTTCATTAATTGAATTACTGTTATTAAATGACCCTTTACTTATTTACTATGTTGTGTCAATCAATGCTTCCGCGTGTACAATAAAATTTTAGAGACATTAACAAATTTGTTTATTTATGTATAATTATCTTTTATTTGTGTTATGATTATATTTTACGCGATCTGGCAACATAACGCGGCGACTTTATGCATGCACCCGGCAAAAGTGGGGTAAAGTGGGGGGTTTTTTGGACACAGTCCTATGTATTCGAATATGATTCTACGCTCCTTCTGGACTGTTCGTAATTCTATGATGTTTGCTAATATGGTATTTTTGCTTATTTGTGTATTTTTTACCTTTTTCACTGTTTTGCTAACCGAATATGATAAAACTATGCTGTACTTATAATAAACGCTGATTTTCGGCCATGACCTGAAATGAATAAAACCAAAAAAGGGAATAATTAATAAGTATCCACCCACCCTTATTTAAACGGACCGAGTGGATTGGCACAATATGTATGAAACGGGCTCGTACACAACAGACACAATCAATCATTTTTAGAATAATAATATATGAGATTTTACATTGAAAATTTTACAAAGATATGAATTATCATATTTGGTTCAAAAGTTATGATGTTTTGGAAATCGCACAATCACAAAATCTTGTTTCCTGAACATTTCGTCCTTTTAAGGTACAGATATTAATTAACAATATTCCATAAATACTCGTCACGTAAAACTTATTTAATGAAAAATTCGATAGAATATATGTTTATAAAAAATAAGGCACTAAATTATACGCAAAGTTTCTTGAAAATGTACGAAAAAAATATTTAAAAGTATTTTGGAAAAAGCCAACTACTTCGTAGGCCGTCACTAGTTCATAAGAATCAATCAATGATAAGAGAGTTGTGGAAGATTTCCGGTGTCCTTGCCGTCAATGGACCAATCGGCAGAAGTAACCAAAAAGAAGGGGAAGAGAACTTGAGACGTCACACGCGGATTAATTTCAGAAAAACAAAACTTTAAAAAAAATCGAGTTTTATGAAATTAGATTGAGTTTAATTTAATTAAATAATTTAGGTATTATAACGGAGGTTAAGGACATTTTATAGAAGGTAATATAAAAGTCTAGGCATTTACAAGGTGGTTGCACATTATGTGGGTATGCATTGTTTAAGTATTGTCACAACTTCTACATCTTTTGTACCTACAACCTACAACCACTATTCACTCCCCACCTTCGTATCCTTTGAACACCCGCCACAATACGACCTCGTGTCGTAAATCGCGCGTTTATTTTCTTGAACGTGTCCCGCATCATAGACTTTGTGTCACCCAATCACCAGTGTTGAGTTCCATATTCGGGGCCTGCTCTAGTGTTGGTTCCGCTCGCTAGTGACCAGTCGGACCACAGCAATTCTATCAAGAACGAACAAGCTTAGTAGCATCCATTCCTAATCCATCTGATTTTTTGGGGTTGTGACTGATTGACACTGCATACCGCATATTGAGGATATTAACTTATTTTATTAAAATTAAATAATATCGTAGAAGCCTTAGGGCTTCGCCTCCCGCTATTTTTCGCCCCGCATCTACGTAATTCGTTTTTCTGCCACAACGTTTATAACCTGTCTATCATTGGCTGGTTGCAATGGCTACGTTACACACTGTGTAACGTTTACCATTCTACCTTTGTAGGAACATCGAAATTCCTCTAATTATTCTATGATTGTAAAATTAAAGAGCTGAAACCTTTATTGATGAGAATGACATTATTTATCTCCCAAAGGGGTTGAATCTAGTTCTTGCCTACAAAAATTTTCATAGACTCAAAATATTGATGATAAATTAAATTTAAAAAAGTTTTTGAAAAATACACAAAGTAAATTAAATTATGAAGATTATTTAAACCAAAATAAGAAACAAGAGATATTAAAAAACCTTTTGTAACTCAATTTTCAAAAAAAGGATAGCCATTTTGGAACCCACTTTCCCTACAATATTTCTAAAGAAACGATGCTGAACGTGTTGGAGACGAGTTTCACATGTTCATTTGTGCTCTATTTCAAGAAAATTATGGGAAATTTAAACAGCAAGTGATCACGCCAGCTAATGATGGATCATAAGTTATGTAAATGCCTAGACTTCCATGTTACTCTCCAAAAATGATCTTCTGTCAACTTTAATAAATCTCTACAGTTTTTTCCAATCTTTTTTAAAAACCGAAATATCTGCGTTCTTACAATTAAGGCACCCAAATATTTCAATTTATTATCAATATCAAATTATATAACAAGCCAAAAAAAATGGTTCTTACGAGAATTTATTAACGTTATGGAACAATATTTCTGAATGTCACATTTAATGAAGTGGAATCACTGTCTAATAAAAAATATATTCGTCGTAGCGCAATGAAGAAATGAATAAAAAATGAGGTCACAAACTGGGAAAAGTTTGGGTGGAAAATAATAAAGGTACAAAATAGAAAGGTTTCCGTCTATTTTTCACCCTTGTGATTGGTTCTGAGGTTTGAGCCATGTTTAAATATTTAATTTGTTATTCTTTAAGATATTAAGAGAGGTGACAATTGCAGGTCCGAATGAGGAGTTATCGTACTTTATTGATTTTCGAAAAATATTTTTTTTTTTAATACGGAGAACATAGGTGTATTGTAGAGTATTTATCTGTCATGTTCCTGCAAGGGCAAATCGTCCATAAAATTATTTTATTTTTTATTTTTTTAAGTTTTATTCATTTTAACAAATAAGTAACATACATAATTGTATTTTTGTTCCCGCAAAGACGAAGCTTGTCTGCGGGTTACATTACATTTTTTTTTTAAATTTATAAGTAAGTACATAGTTAAATAATAATAAAAGAATAAAATATATTTATACACTTAAGTTTCACTTGCTGTTTAATAACTTTTGGACTATTTTTTAAAATGAAATTAGGTTTTTTTTTCACGATTTTTAGCTGGTATTAAATGGTACAGTTTTGGTACTACACTACCCATTGTTCGGTCACCATAGTAGTTTTTCTGTCGTGGTACCATCAGCTGCTGTGCCGATACTTGTCGGGTCATGATCTGGTGGTTTATTTTGGATTTAAAATTGCAATCGAGGAAATGATCTGTCACTATCTTATACTGACACTGTTTGTTAATTGGCAAAACGTTAACAAAATCAAATAATATTTTATTGTTGTCTTTTGCCTCATTCTTTATTTTTACAGGTACGATAATTTTTTTAACTTGTACCTGTAAGTTCAAGACTCTATCCGTAAAAGATTTAAAACTTAGTCCCCATATTCTTAATCCATATTGAATAATTGGGAATTGCTTATTATTTTATTAGACAATTTATTATTTATTTTTTACTTACAGGTTGTTTATTACACATTATTTGAGTTCCAACTTCATGGTAAAAAGTCAAACAAAAAGTCCTGTTTTGAGTTGAGACGAGCAATTAGTTGACACAGACACGTGCGTAAATCATCACAAATATAATGTAGGATCAGAAACATATCAGTTATTTTTAAAAAATATCTTTTTTTTTCTTTCTTTTTTTATCGGAATAACCTGCTAAGCCTCTTCTTTAGAGGCTCGTCAGCAGGTGGGAAATACAATATGAAAGGAAGTTATGAAAAAATGTACCACAACACCCAGACTAATCTTTCTGGGATTTTCTTCTTGCAATTGGCGGGAATCGAACCCGCAACGCTAGTTTCACAGTTTGCTGTCTTACCAACTGCACCTCGGTGCCTGTCAATATGCTTAACAGTAAACTAAAAAAATCGATGGAGAAAATTTAATGGAGAAAGTACCTACATATTTCGCAAAGTTATTAATTTTTTATTTAGTTTAATTGGTGGATTATCGATAGTAATTATTGTAATTAAAAATAAGAAAGTATACTGACGTCTGTTGTCAACAGGTGAAGCGGAAAGATGAAGTAGTTTTCACACAACTACACTACATATTATTAAATATAATAATAAAAATACTTTATAGTTTTATTCCACTTTGATTTATATTTTTTTTACCAGTGACCGGGTTTCGTCGTGACCGACATCGTCAGACTGGTGGGAGACTATACAAATTTACAAACAAACTAATCGATAAGAATTAATTGCCGGGAATTTTTGCTTTCAGAGGATCACTTAATTACCCCCCGGGCCCAGAGACATAGCTGTCGATGGAACTACCAACCAGCGGCCCCTGTCATAGTTTTAATTAAATTTAAATGCATGTAATTCAAATACATTTTCATTATAAAACATCATAAAATTATAAATTTTACACCAGTTTTTAATATATACATTTGAAAAAAAACTTATATTCTTATAATTGTTATTTCCTTATACTTAAATGATTTTAATTTAAATTCTTTTATTTACATAATTATATAAAACCATGATTTACAACCCCTGCTTGCACTTGTATATAACATAGAAATTTGTTTAGTCTCCCACCTGTCTGACAATGTCGGTCACGACGAAACCCGGTCACTGGTAAAAAAATTATAAATTAAAGTGGAATAAAACTATAAAGTATTTTTATTATTATAATTAAAATGCAGTTCCACCAAGAAACGTCAGTAGAAAAACTTAACAAATTATTATGTTTGTAATAAGGTGTACCTTTCCCTTAAATAAAGAGAAGAACTTTGAAATAAGTTATGGCAAAGCGGTGTTCGCACCTCAGACCTTCTGTTGAATACAATCCATCACGACCGTCTTTTCAAAAAACTGGACACACTTTAAAAAAACGTGGTGTATTTCTATTTACCGTTACGTGCGGAAAGGTAGTAATAAGACAAAGAGTAGTTTTGCCCTATCACGCAAATTGCCAATTGGTCTCTGTCTATCCCCGCCCACTATTTTAGCATTTAAAGTTGGTTGTTTTTGTCACATTTCCCCCGAGACGTCAGGAGTAACAATTAATCTTGCGCAGAAGATGTTTTCTGTAACCGACGCTGGCGGCCAGGGGTGGCTGGAGGTAGCCGGGGGTGGCTGGAGGCGGGGGTTAACTGAAAAGGGTCCAGACTTGGATTAATGGGTGAAGGAATGTATGGAACGAACAATTCGACAACTTGTACCAAGTATAATGAGCCAAGTATTGATGATCATTATTGCATAGGGTCTGTTCGCTTTTGCCATTGATTTGCTGAGTTAATTTTGAATTTCTTAGACTTTTGCGGCCATTAAATACAGATTCTCTTTTTGCCAGGTAATTTATTTAAAAAAAAAAAATATTCATATATTTCAAAAAAAGAACATGTTTTTGGAAAATTCTAAACATATCTACTTTTACACATCTAGTAAATGTTATCACTGTAACTCTCAAAAAAAAAACTAACTCTTGTGCTTGGAGAGTGACTTACACTGTTTTAGTCTGTTCTAGTTGTTTATTAATACGAGTTTATATAATTTTAAATACGAGTACATGAAAAAAAAAAAAAGATAGGATATATAAAAAAAAACATAAAACAATAATACATTCATACTAATTAAAATTTAATGTTGTTTTTACACGAGTTCAAAAAATTTCTTTAGATCAACTTAAAATTTATTTATTGATGAATTATTTTTAATAGTTTTTAGTTCATCAGGAAAATTATTATAATTTTTTTCACCTTTGAATACAAAGCTATTTTGACCATGACTTGTATGGAATTTAGAAATTTTAATATTATGTTGGTATCTAAATGACTTATTTATTTCAAATTCTTTTCGTTTTTCTTTTTTATATGTTTGTATTATAGAATTTATTTTATAAAGAGTGTCTACTGTATAAACATTAAATATTATATATAGACTTTCCGTATTGAATGTTGAGGGTTTTTTTAAAATTACTTTAGTAATTAATCTTTGTAAATTACAATCGAGTAATAAGCTATTTTTGAATTATTGATTTTTAAAATTTTCCTTAATCTAATAAATGTGTATATACATTTTCTAATAAGTTTAACTAGTTCACTGATATGGTCTTTCCATTTTAAGTTTTGGTCTATGTATACACCAAGATATTTAATTTTATCCATTCAAACCCTTCTTTAGCTGATTCCACATCGCTTGAGCTTGTACAAATATATAACAAAAGCAGAAATTATATAATAGTCAATATTTATCTCTTTAACACAACATTGGTGCGAGGAATATTTCTCAGCCAAATTTATCAAAAAATTGTTTGACATGGTTCCAAAAAAGAAAGTTGCACACGCTAAAAAATCTTAAAATAAAAACTAATCTGGCTGAATCATATTGACATAGAAGAAATCAATAAAAAATTGAGGTACACGTGAACAATGTTTAGTCCTCCTTAAAAGATTTTTTTTTATACTTAAACGGAATAAATTGCCTTTAACATATATATTGAATATAAATATGAAGAAAAAAAATACATATGTGCATATGGGAAAAACGTGTCCAAAATGATCCCTCTAAGGAAAAATTTATATTTAATACATAAAAATGAATTTTTGAAGTGTAATCATTTTTCTATCATCCACAATTCATCAAATTGTGTTAGTATTCAACAGGTTATTTCTTTAAAATAATCCTTTGGTAGGATTTTAGCAAAACCCTACCAAAGGATTATTTTGCCCTACTACGAGTACAAAATAATCCCTTGAGGATCATTTCACAGGGTCATTCAGGAGTTATTGTTTCTAAAAACACAACTGAAATATTGACAAAATGCATAATGAAGACGATAGGTATTGTTTTATAATATTGTTTGTGCAGTTTAAAGAATGTGCTGTATTACAACTTCGTATGATGTTTTAAAATGACTTACCTTAGATCAGACAGGTGAAAATTATATTTTTTTACGCACACTCGTTCTCACCGCACGCGTCTCTCCGCCATTACTGTCAAATGTTTGAAACGTAGTTATGTATTTGTTTATAGATTTAAACAATAGATGGCATTATTTGTTTCGCTAAAATCTCAAGGGATCGTTTTATTCTTCTTCTTCTTGTCCACGTCCGCTCCTAAGTGGAGCATGTGGACATCACCAGTTGTCTCCGTGAGACCCTATCGTCAGCCAGCATTTTTGCCTCTTCCCACGTCAATCCAGCGCCACTTAATTCCGCCAAATAAAGTCTAAAGATCGCCATTGACGCCCTTCCAGGACGGCGTGAGCCCGCAAGTTTAAAGAAGAGGCAACTTGGGTTTAGGCAACGTTTCAATCATTTTGTACACGTTCCCCTACATATATGTAAATACATAATAAAAATGACATCATTTCGTAACTATAACAATAATAACAAGTAAACATTCATAAATTACCAAAAATATTAACGAAATACACCCATAAATAGGATAAAGCAAAACAGAAAAACATTTTTACACATAGGGAAAAATTTAAGAATTATATTGCGAGAGAAAAAAATGAATCAGACTCGTTTTATAACTATCAAATCCAGAAGCAAATATATCATCAGCCTTATCCTCATATGATTAGCATATCTGTGAAGCCTAGGGATAGGCGAGTGCATGTGGTAGTTGGTCCTAGAACTTGCAGAATAAAACGGAGATATGTGACGGGTATGTCGAACAGGAACACGAAAACACACGAACTCCGGTAAAGAGGACTCAAAAATCAAATAGATGAGAAAAAGTATAAAACTTTGATATGATTTTTAAACTTGATTTTGATTTCCGATCGCAAAATAATATAATGTGAGTTGTCAGTGGTCGCGTCGTCACAATATAGTCCGTTTTGTCAACTGTGAAACTGCCCGTTATCTGTCATGGCACCGGAAACATCCACGTACTGTCTACAATCCCGGAACTGCCCCGTGTAACGGTAAATATAATGGCACAATAATTTTTGTACTGTGCAAGATATTGTACCATTTTCTGACCAATATTATACAAACATAAAACATTTTAAAAAAAGATTTTCCAGAACACATTATGTAATTTCATTAAATATTCTAAAGAGTTTTTGGAAAAACTCATTTAAAACAAGCATACAGCAGTATTATTAGTTTTATTTACACTTAATGATTTTAATGTTTAAAAAATCAAAATGAAAAAATTCGATATATTTATATAATAAATTAGAACTAAATATTAAAAAATGCAAAATAATGTCATTTCATAGAACGAAACAACCAATTTCCTTCGAGTACCTATTAGAAAACTCCAAAACTGATGTAGTTAAGTCCATCAGAGATTTACGAGTTGTTTTGGACTATAAACTGACATACAACGATAACAGAATATCCTCTGATTTTACTAATGTCCGTACAATCAAAACTCTTTATTGCTCAACTGTTCGCCCTCTTCTAGAATATGCCTCCGTGGTCTGGTCTCCATTCTATGTCAATCGCATAAATCACATTGAATCAGTCCAACATTGCTTGCTTCGAAAAATAGCGTGGATGCTCAGACTAGAGAGAGATAATTATTCTTATGCTGAAATAGAGTGAATGTTAACTATTTCTAGTCTACAAAAACGTAAAACTAATATTGACTCCATATACATGTTCGGCATACTAAATGGTATTATCGATGTTCCATCATTACTGCTACAAGTAAAATTCTATATTCCGACTCGTAGATTGAGAAACAATGAAGTACTGTTCATCAATCAGCATAGAACAAACTATGGCGTAAATTCTCCAATGACCCGCCTTTGTCGTATTGTTAACTCAAGACAAGATCTGGACTTTTTTGGTTTAAGTTTACAGCGATTTAAACAAGCACTAAATAAATAGTCCAGATCTTGTCTCGATGTCCCTTATGTTTGTCAATGATTCTTTTCTTTTTTTTTTTATGTTTTAAAATATTTTTTTATTGTTATATTTAAACCTTATAAATTGTATACATGGACAATGTCCGTTAATAAATAAATAAATAAATAAATAATAAAATAATAATACACGATCGAAAAAAAATACACATTAAAAACTTTAAAAAAAAAATAATAATAATAATACACATTTTCTATTTACCTAAATAAATTTGAATTATTTAGAGTATTATATTATGGGGATATTTGTATTTTATTCATTCGTTCTGTTCTTATATTTCATCATTGATACTTTAATACCCGTATGCAGAGACAAACCTTAAGGTGAGGAAAGTACATTCTCTTGTCTTTACCTTCGAGTTATTCTCTGCATTTGAAATTAGAATGTACTGTCCTTACCTTAAATTTTGTCTCTGCATACGGGTATTAATGCAGAGACAAACCTTAAGGTGAGGAAAGTACATACTATTGTCTTTACCTTCGGGTTATTCTCTGCATTTGAAATTAAAATGTACTTTCCTTACCTTAAGTGTTGTCTCTGCATACGGGAATAAATCCTTAAGGCAATTGATTACATTATTTAAACGCTTTTTTATGTTGCAAACATTTGGTAACAAAATTTTTTGATTTTACAGATTTTTTTTTGTGATATGGTACTGTACCTTAGTTATATATTTATTTAATACATCACACAAATACATTACATAATTGAATTACACTTTCAGACCTGAATGAATTCCTGTGGATGTAAAAAACATTTAAATTATGTGTGTACTAAAGGATTTTTTTTTTTCAATTACGTTTTTCTATCTTTTATACTATAAAAATAATTTAACGACATATTTTTATAAACAGTGGGTTTCAAGCTGATTTCTACTGAAAAAAATCATGTTTACGTTTATTCAATCAAATTTACTGATATTTTCATAGTATTAACAAATTACAACAGGGATGGAGAATACCTTAAATAAGGGGATATGGAAGTCTAGGCATTTACAAGGCTTATGACCTGTCATTGGCTGGTTTAAGTGGCCACTTTACACTTTGTATAACATTCACCATTTTGCCTATATTTGAACATCCGAGGGGGTGAAATCCAGTCTTTTGTCTACGAACATTTGGACAAACTCAAATATTGTTATGAAACCAACTGGTCCAAGATGAAGTTTAAAAATTTAAAAATTGTTTTCAGGCGTTGCCTAGTATGTGAAATAATTCAGTCAGATGAATCTCTTCACAACAATAAAGGTTTCAGCTCTTTAACTTCTAGCTCACTAAAATCAACAAATGGAAGAATTGAAGAAATATGGATGTTCAAATATAGGCAAAATGGTGAATGTTACACAGTGTGTTAAGTGGCCACTTAAACCAGCCAATGACAGGTCATAAGCCTTGTAAATGCCTAGACTTCCATATCCCCTTATTTAAGGTATTCTCCATCCCTGTTGTAATTTGTAATTCTTAATGACTCCCGAGGGGGTGAAATCCAGTCTTTTGTCTACAAACATTTGGACTGACTCAAATATCGTTTTTATAATATGTTTGAAAATTGCCTTACCATTTATAAGAATGACAGAGATTTGCTCCAAAAAACAAACCAGTCAAAATCCAGATGACAAAGTTAAAAACAAACTTTTCTGTGTAATGCTGATTACTAATCTACACAAAAAAATACAAACGTAATTAGTAATAAAAAAAACTCGCCGCATTAGAATTTTGGTAGGTACGAGGGTAAAATAATTATTCAATTATTCTACATTAAAATAAACACCCGGGCGGAAGGCGTAAATAATGCATTAGTTATTGTTAGTTACACAGTGTCAATTAAATTACCTATAATATCTTTTTAAAAAAGGTTTTATGACAAAAATTTTTTCGCTAAAAACTTCTTTAAAATATTGTTTACATTTTTTAAATTAAAATATAAAATTAACACTGCAATTTAAGAATTTAATTAATTTAGCGTTGTATTTAAGGCTGTAGTTGGTGTAGATAAAAAGTAAGGAATAAATACGATTTGGCCATTCCGAAAAAAAATTGGGAAATTAATATTTGAACAATTAGATTATTTTTTGTTTTGAAGATATATATGTTTGATAAAAAATATACTTAAAAATGTTAGCGTAGTTGAAATTTCATTAAAATAATAATTAAACACAGAATTTAATAAAAAATAACACAAGGTTTCTGTGGTTTAAATGCTTGTATTTCTTTTTAAAAACTAAAATTTTAGTTTATTTTTTTACAACTTTTATAACAAATTATCTATGAATGATTGAACCAATTTTATTTCAACATTTCGTTTTCATATGAATACCAATGCTCCTAAGATTGGTCCATATTTAAAAAGGCGTAACATGCCGGTCAAAAAGTATTTGAAATATAACTCAAATCAGTTTTTGTTTTCTAATATTTTATGTTTAATGGATTTCTACAAAATAAACACCAAATCAATCAATATCTTTATAAAATATTAAAAGTTCATACAATCGACACTATTTATAAAATGAATTCCAGTATACAAATTTGTAAAGAAGAAAATATAATAGAATTTGAGATGAATAAGTCACTTAGATACCAAAATAATATTAAACCCTAAATTCCACACAAGTCATGGTCCAGACGCTTGACTCACACATGGAAGGTTTCGAATTCGTGATTTTTCTCAAGCCTAAGTGTTCTGTGATGTAATTCACAACTGTAATTGGGCCTCCTGGCCTGTTGTGCAAAAAAATAAATATATATATTTGTCTTCAAAGGTGTCAAAAATTACAATAATCTCCCCAATGAACTTAAAACTATTAAAACGAATATATCTATAAATAAACGCAAGGTAAATCAAGAGAAATTTTTCGGACAATTGTAAAAACTGCATTAATTTTTAATTAAAATGAATGTATTAAAACTATGTTTTGTTTTTTTTTCTGATGTACTTGTATATTCAAAATTATATTAACTCTTATAAATAAATAACTATATTAGTGTAAGTTTCTCTCCAAGCACAAGAATTACAGTTATAACATTTACTAGATGTCTAAAGTAGATTTGTTAAGAATGAAAAAAAACATGTACTATCTATGATATGAATTAATAAAAAAAATGGTAAAAAAATTTTTTTTTACTTTGTTTTTTTAACGGCACAATTTTGAAGAAAAACGACGTTTTAAAGTGGCTAAATCGTATTGTTTCCTTTCTTTTTATTATACTACAGCCTTAACTGTCAAAATAATGACTGCAATTTTGATGCTAAACTCACCCTATTTCCATAAGTAGGAATATTATGTACAAGTATATTGACTACGTTTTCCCTATTTCCAACGCTCTCCCACTTCATTGCCTGAGAAATTCGCTGTAATCTAATAAATTCGAATACATTATTTCCTTTTCTCTGCGAATTTCCTCGTTGTAATGCAAAAGGAATAAATATGATTACAGTTTAATGTCGGAGAGAAAGGCAATTTCAATTGACACTAGAATTATATCCGGCATGCGGCATGCTGAAAGTTCGGCGCAAATTGAAATTTTCATTACTTCAAAAGCTGTCAAACTTAAGAAATTACTTTTATCTTCCCTTCAGGGTCCACGACTTACAAAATCCCAGTACAACACAATACATAATAAAATTACTCTCATTTATTAATAAATTTAATTTATCTAAAAATGGTGCAGTTTCTTGTACGAGAATTCGTATGCCAATTCGTGGGCTTTGCTGTTTTACTCGTGTTTTATAGATCAAAAATTGAAAAAATATTTTTCGAATAAGTAGATGAATAATTGCATTGCGATTTAATGTTTCTAAATTGCTAAATATAATTCATTTCCGAATACCTGTTAGGACTACTAGACATAATGTGCCATTTCATATAGATATTGCCGCTACTAATTATGCTATTCATTCACTTATTCCAAGATTGCACAGTCTAGGGAACCAGATCAGTTGTATTGACATTTTTCAGATTAGCCAAATGAAGTTAAAACTTGCTATTAAAGAAATTGTTTGGGATTCTGATTGCTATAAGTATTTATGTTAATTTGTAAAAAGAGAAAAAGAAATGTATAAATAAACAAACGTCAAATATATATATATACACGTATGGCTTGATATTTGTTTTTTATAGTTTTTATGTTTAAAATTATTATTTTTAATTTTTAATATTAATTTTTTTTAAAGGTTTATTATTTTATTTATTATTATATTTTATTTTTAAAACGGTTAAGAACTCCTGAGCTTTTATCAGGAGACAGTTAGTATTATACCTAGGGCATTCAATATACATTGCAACAGTACCAACAAATCAATGATTTATGATTTTTGTTATTTATTTATTTTTTATTTATAGATTTATTGCAAAAAAAATCTAATAACAAGGAATCTATATAACACTAATGAATGTTAAATGAAAACGGAGTGTTCTCTGTTTATGATAGTCTCCATCTAACATGGCACAGTCTGTTCTAAGATGGAGATTTTCTATCTTTAGAGCATAAGTAGTCCTATACTAATAAAACAATAACATAAAAAAGAAAAACTAAAACTACTTAATTATAAATGCCTAGCTAATCAAATGTAAGAAATTAAAAATAGTTATTATACAAATATAAAGTATATATATGTGCCAAGAATACATGTTACTTAAACATAAATAATATAGAATAACATATAATAAAACAAATATAAAGCAATGAAATTCATAAAAATATAAATATTTTGTGTACCAATTATATAAAGTACTACGTTTTTTGATTTACATATATTTTTCGAAAAAATCTCTCGCTTCACTATTTATATGTGCAGTTATTTATTTATTTACTCCCAAAAAGCATTTACAAAACAAAAAAATACATCCTAACATACTAAATAATAAACACATAATATACAGAAAAAAAAAGCGAAATTAGTTAGAAAGAATATAATAAAAAGTTTTACAAAGTAAAAAAAAAAAACAACAATAACAAAGGCATGCAAAAAAAAATAGTAAGCATATAAACAAAAAATGCAAAGATATAAGGTTTTGAAATAAATTCGGTAAAGCAAACACAGTAAATCAAGTATTACGGTAAGCAAGAAAGAAAAATTTAAGTTAAATTAATAAACAAGCAAGTATATTTTATCAACAAACAAAAACATTTTTGAGAAGGGAATATGGGAGTCTAGGCATTTATAGGGCTTATGACATGTCATTGGCTGGTTTACGTGGCCACTTTATACACTGCAACATTCACCATTCTGCCTATGTTTGAACATCCGCATTTCCTCAACTCTTCCATCTGTTGACTTTTGTGAAGTAAAAGAGCTGAGACCATTATCATGTGGGTGAGATTCTCCCGGCTGAACCAATTCACCTACTAGGCAACGCCTGAAAACAATTTTCCAATTTTGTATACTTCTTTTACCATACATACTCTCTCTTCAATCCGTGCCTCATGTCTGAGGATGGTGATTACGCCTGACTCCAGGTATGGCTCGTCTATGGACAGTCTCCCTCCATCTGGAACGGTCTTGTGCTCTTCTATAGGCATTCGTCAGTGATGATTCTGATAACTCAGTGACTGTACCGCTCCATCTTGTCGGTTGACGTCCACGCGACCTTGTCCCTTCGACACTTCCCAGGAGAATAGTTTTCTCCAAACTATCAGAATCTCCCCTGGAAATATGCCCAAAGAACTGCAGGATTTTTTTCTCGCACATGGATATCAATCTTTCTCCTATGTCCAGTTCCTGGAGAATAGATGCATTCGTACGTCTGGCCGTCCACGGAATCCGCAGCACTCGCCGCCAACACCACATCTCGAAAGCTTCGATTTTTTTCTTTTCAGATTCCCTCAGTGTCCAACACTCCACACCATACATGAACACTGAGAAAACCAAGGCCTTCACCAGTCTCTTTTTGGTGTTAATGGTTATACTGCGATTCTTCCAGATCTTCACTAGCCGACTCATAGCACAGCCGACTCATACCATACATACATACATACTCAAAACATTTTTAAATAATAAATTGTTTTTTAGGTTAAATCTGTGTGACCCTCAGTGTGAATCGAAACTGTGTGTTAATATGAGCTAATGTGTGCGTAAGTATTTTGGAACTATTTTGACGAAATCTTTATTCACACACTGGTCTTTTCCTCCTTAAAACAGCCAATGAAAGATCATATGCCTTGTAAACGCCAAAACTTCCATAGTTCCTTCTTTAAGATGTTCCCTATGTCTATTGTTTAATGTTAATTATAAATAGTGGGAAAATTGTTGTGGTTTGTGACACTGTGGTCTAGGCATTTGCAGGGCCTTTTTTGACCTGTCATTGGCTGGTTTAAGTGGCCAGTTTATAAACTGTGTAACATTCACGAGTTATTTAAATAAATAAATTTTGTATTTTTTATTTATATCCCTACAGAGATGAGGTAGAATTTTTTCAAATCCAAGATTCAGGATTATGGATATTCGAGCGTTTACAGGGCTTATGACCTGTCATTGGCTGGGTTAAGTGGCCACTTTATGTAGGTACTACAACATTCCCCATTACGCTTATTTAGCGAATATCCACACCAGGTAACATTTTTGGTTTTTGTATATATGTTACGAATCAAGAACCCATCCACAAGCGAGTTGGAAGCGCCATCTATGCATTGATATTGAAGTAAAGTATTTAATTAGCAGATTACTTTATTTTATGTAGTTAAGACTCATCAGCCGAGTTAAATTAAGTACTAGTAAACGCCTGCAGATGACTCTGCAAAAAATTCTACCTCATCTCTGTAGGGATATAAATAAAAAATATATACCTACTCCCGTCTTGGGAGAAAATCCAGATTTGTGTGCAGGTACACGAACCAAAAAATTAAATAAATTTTGAACCACCACCGACTTAAAATTTCAAATAGATTTAAAATAAAGATCTTCGTATTACAAATACGTTAGTTGTAAAAGCTCAAAATTATGTTATTTACTCAAACGATATTTCCTAAGCAAACATACATTAATTAACACACAGAGTATTCACAAAGCTTTTCATCTTTTCATTTATAAATTGTTTGTCTTTGTAACATGACGATTCTATTTAAAAGTCAATCCTTCAGAATGTAATATTATTTAACCGTATCTCGAGTATGTACAAATCTTCAAAGAGAAGTCTTCAAGATTATAATATACAAACGTACTTTTTGATTGATCTCCATTTAAACCAGGGTTTGAAAGTATTATGATATTTATTTAATATTAAAATATTCAGTTTTTATGTTGTGGTAGTGACGAAAGAGGTTGTTGTTTGATACGTATTTATTGCATGTTGAATTAGATACGACCCTTTGTTAAAGAGCGCGAGAGTACAGCGATGAAAACTTGAACTGGCTACAATTGAACTACATACATGCTGGAATTGAGTGATTGCGTTGAGATGACTTGGTTGAGCTAACTCTTTGGGCTGACTTGCTTGGGCTGACTTGGTAGGGCTGACTGGTAAGGCTGACCTGGCGTTACTACGTTCTATGGTCTCTTTATACGCCACGTTACTTTGTTTTTCATTTTATCATGGCGTGAATATACTGCAGGAAGTTGTCATGGCAATGATGAGTCAAACTGACTGCACTTGGATAACACGGTGGAATTGAGTGTCAACGATGAGCTTACTTGCTTGGGCTGGTTGGGCGTTACCACGCCCTGTGATCTCTTTAAAGGCCGCTTTCCTTTGTTCTTCATTTCTTTATGGTAAGAACGAAGTTGCTCGAGTTGCTCTTATGTAGAAGGGCATTTTATGGGCAATATTGTTAGTTTTGCCGAACACCATGATTTTAATTATATATAAATCGATGACTTGCTTCATCGGTCGTTGTTCTATTTCAGTTGAAATGATAACGCATCTGTGTCATCAATCAATAGACTATGACCCTTACAGATATAAATCGATATGTATTTGAATATAAATTAAAAAGCTATATTCATTAATTATGAATTCGATTCGGTTTAGAATAAAATTCGATGCGTTAAAATAATATTAGATTGTTAATATTTATTAAACTTGGAAATTACAATGTATAACACCAAAATCAATCTCCTATCAAGTAAACTATTGGAATGTCATTAGACAACAAAGAATTTTCAAGGAATAATGGCACTTTAAATCAGTATATCTGCATAGGGTACTGGTTAAAATGTTTAAAGAACATTACCCAGCTTATGTCTAAGTTTGGACGGAATTAATGGATGAAATGTATTTTCGTAGAGCTACTGTTGCTCCGGGTAATTCCCCTTTCTGGTAAAGGTAGTGTGCGGTCTCCCTAACAGGAGGGCTGAGGTTCGACTACGAATCCCAGTATTTATATATTTTTTATATAGAATTTTATACAATATTTCCCAATAATTCTAACACGGTTTTTTACGACTAAAACAATAGCCTCAAACTGAAATACTTGGGCAAATTATAAAAAAAAGAAAAGTTAGATTTCCCAAAAAAAGAAAGAAACAATAAATTGTAGTTCCTTTACTTCCATAATTACAAAAATTATGATTGACAACATTCGCGGCAATTTTACGATTTTAAATATAAGAAAAAAATAAAATAAAATAACTCTTTATTCTTTAGTTTTACATTTAAGGTGATTCTAAACCAAAATGTGAAATTATATTCATAGATGGCGTTTTTAACATTTTTTATTAAAAAATGCAATTTGTACGTTTGTTTTCCAAGGAAACTTTACAAAACTTGGTTTGCGGAAACTTTACACTATATTGATTGTAGCAAACATTAAAATAATAATTTTATGGTTCTTTTCACAAAATAGTGTACAAAACAAAAAGTTCTTTGATTGTTAAATGGCATTTTTCAATAAAAAAGGATTAATTAGTTTCATATGTTTGTTTAGAATCACCTTAAACAAAAATGTTTAGTTTATTACGTGATGCAATCTTTTCTGGCCTGTGGTTTAATCCATATCATAAAGTTTTTAGGTACAGGCACATAATGAAAACTTTTGAATAAATGTAGAATACTTTTTTAATTTCACGATGTTTTCGAAGTTAAGGTTTGCTTAAAGCTAAAAGGTTTGGCGGAACATGTCACAAGAAAATGCAGAGAAAATCGGGGAAATTCTTTGAGAAAAGCTTAAAGTAATGAATCGGAAAATTTAGTTCATAATGAATCAAAATAACAAGACTTTTATTGGAATATCTTGCAGCCGTTCATTAGTATTATTAAAATATTTTGACCTTGTTACTACAATATAAACACTAAAGTTACTACCATCCCGTGTTGAAACATTGAATTTCATCTAAACGGTTTTTTATTTTCAAATCATATAATCAACAAATGAGTATTAAAGGATCAGATTAGATTAGATTTATTTATGACAAAATACAAAGTTTTTTTGTAAACTTTACATATTTCATTACATTACATATTTTATTTGACGTATTATAACAGAGATAAAGAACATTTTAGAGAAGGTAATATATAAGTCTAGGCATCGACAGGGCATATGACCTGTCATTGGCTGGTTTAAGTGGCCACTTTACACACTGTTTAACATTCACCATTCTGCTCATTTAACATCTACATTCCTTCAATTCTTTCATCTGTTGATTTTTGTAAAGTTAAAGAGCTGAAACCTTTATTTATGCGGGTGAGATTCATCTAATTGAATTATTTCACCTACACACTAGGCAACGCCTGCCGTCTCTTAAATATTCTTCATCTCTGTTGTAATATGTAAATGTTAACAGCTCCCCAGGGAGTTGAATCCAGTCCTTGTCTACAAACATTGGGACCAACTCAAAATATTGTTGATATTTTATTTGTACGAAATATTCCAATCAGCAAAAGTGCTGGTATAAGGGGATTTAATTAATAAATATAATTTTTTTTTAAAGAAATATTTGCGTTTTTATGATTTACCCAAATATTTATTTTTAGGGCCGTTTTCAACGAGTTGTAAATAACTCACTATTAGAAAATGGTAATAAAGTTGGAATAGAGTGGGGTTCGAACCACGGACTATTGGTCTGAGAGTCCGAGACACTAGCCACAGGACCACAACCCGATTTTGAACACTAAAGTTCTAATAAAAAGTCGATAAAAAAAACATCACATATCACTCGTTGCACAGGCTGTAAGAACTTTTATTTAGATGTTTTTTAAGTACGTATATGTTTTGTATATTTTTTCTGGTTATTTAAAAGTGAATTGTAAAAATTTATTGTTGTATACACAAAACTGTTTCTTTTTCTGTAAGTCCTAGGTTGCTCGCAATTTAAAATATTTAACGCTCTTGTATTTATTTTATACATATTTTCGTTAAAATTATAAGAAATATTTATCTTTATTTTATTATTTTTCATCTTAAATATCATATTTAGCTTTTCTGTGTCAATTAATTAATCTAAATTAAGCATTTTGGTTATTCTATATAAATCTGTGGTTCTAGTAAATTTATCAAAATTAAATGTTACTTTAAGGACTTAATTCGTTGTTCTTTGTATTGATTCTCGGGTTTGTTTACTACATTGCGATCATATTATTAATCTTTTAGTCGTGTTGTTACCACCTTTATGTAGGCACCTAGTTGGTGGCCTAATTTTGTGATGTACAAAGTTATGTGGGTGCACAGAATGAGAGCAAGTAAAATTGGGTACTTACGTTTTACACAAAGATTTATTCACGAAACTAAACTACTGAAGCTAACACATTGAAAGAAGGATTCTAATAACTATATTAGGCAAAATAAAATGAAGTTGGTAAATCTAAATTGGCGGTAATTTTGTGCCTCGAAGACGCGTGCGGTGAGGTCGGAATCCGGTAGTTTTCTCCTAGCCGGTTTGGCCCGTTCGTACGCTCTACGTCGGCGTTCGGCAATGTTCGGCTCGTGCCGTCGTTGTCGACCCGCCACACAGCCCCCTTCCAAGTTTTGAAATCTGTTTTTCAAAACTGACGCTGTATCACCCTCCTGCCGCTACGCGTTGTGTATGCCGGTTGTTCTGTTGGTGTTTCCGTTTCTGCTGGACTGGCTCGTTCTTCCGCTGTCTGGAACGCCGGCTTGCACCTGTCCAGCGAAACCTTTTTATGTTCGCCATCCACGTCCAGTGTTACCGTCTTTTCCGCCCTGGTGATGACCTTGTAGGGCCCCTTGTAGTTCGGCATCAGGGGTTTGTACACTCTGTCGTCCCTCAGAAACAAGTGTGTGGCTCTCTTTAGTTCCGGGTGGATGAAAACGTTACCTTTATTGTGGTGCTCGACTGGCCTTGGTTTGACGTTTTGCATGAAATTTACCAGTTGCCTAGTGTAGGAGTCCGGGTCAATGTAGTCGTTCGTCTGCTCCAGGATGTCTGCTGGTAACTTTAGTTTGCACCCATACAGCATCTCTGCTACTGAGTGCTCTGCATTCGTGCGCAGTGTGGCCCTCAGTCCGAGTAGTATGGTGCTGATCGATTTTGTCCACGGAACAGGGTGGTGAGCTTTAATGGCCGTCTTCAGCGTTCTATGAAATCGCTCGATCATGCCATTACTTTGTGGATGGTAAGGCGTCGTGTTGGAGTGTGCTATGCCTGATCTGGAACAAAACAAGTTAAAGTCCGTAGACATGAATTGCCTACCCTGATCAGTTATAATTTTCTCCGGTACGCCGTATCTCGCAATCCAGTTGTCCCAGATGGCTCTGATGATTGTGTGGGTCTGGATATCTGCGATAGGGATTACTTCCGCCCATCGAGTGTATCGGTCGATACATGTGAGGCAGTACCTCAGTCCCTCTGATGGTGGAAAAGGTCCGATGAGGTCGACATGGACCACGCAGAATTTCTGTCTCGGCATGTCGATCTTGATGATCGGTGTCCTCGTGTGTTTGTTGACTTTGCTCTTCTGACAGGGTATGCAGGCCTTCGTCCAAGCTGCGCAGTCTGCTTTCATATTTTTCCAGACGCCTCTTTGACTGATGGTCTTGGTCGTGGCGTCGGCTCCTGCATGGTTGAGGTTATGCACTTGGTTGAAGAAAGATCTCTGTAGCGTTTTTGGGATGTACGGTCGCATGTTGCCTTTGTTGAGATCGAAGACGATTTCTTGTCCCTGCATGTTGGTTTTGATCAGGTTCAGAGCAGTGTTCTTGTCGTCCAAGAGTGCGAGTAGTTCGTTGTCCTGCCTTTGTTCTTTATGGATCTTTTCGAACGATATGTTTGCCTCTTGTTCGATCATGTCGATTCTTGATAAGGTATCGGCGACGACGTTGTCTTCTCCTTTTATGTATTTGATGTCCGTGCTGAACTGTGAGATGTAGTCTAGATATCTGAGTTGTCTGGGGCTTTCTTTGTCGTGACTTTTCCTTCTAAACACGAATTGTAGTGGTTTATGGTCCGTGTATATACAGAATTCTCTGCCCTCCAGATAATGTTGAAAGTACCTTACAGTCTCAAAAATGGCTAGTAGTTCCCTGTCGTACGTACTATATGAACACTGAGCCTTGTTCAACTTTTTTGAGAAGAAACTTATCGGTTTGTAGTTGATGCCGTCTGTGGTTTGTTGTAGCACGCCTCCGATTGCGTAATCTGAGGCGTCTGTCCACACTGACATCTTGCTGCTTTCCTCTGGGTAGCTAAGCTTAGTGGCGTTGATCAGCGAGTTCTTGACCTCTTCGAAATCGTGTGTAGTGACTTCGTTCCACTCTACTTTTCTGTTGTCATTCTTTTTTGCTCCCTTGAGGTAATCGTGTAGTCGTATCAATTTGTGTGCTGCTCGTGGTATGAATCTTCGGTAGAAGTTTCCCATGGCCAAGAATCTTCTCAACTGCTTAATGGTTTCTGGCTTGTTGAGGTTCGTGATGGCTTCCACTTTTGTTGGCGAGGGTCCGATGCCTTCAGCCGAAATTTCATAACCAAGAAATAACAGTGTTTTCTTGGCAAACTCGCATTTAGATGGGTTTACCACCATTCCATGATCTTGAAGTCGCTGGAACAAAGCTTTTAAGTGTTCCACATGTGTTTCTTCGTCTGGTGAAGCGATCAATATATCGTCGATATATGCGTGTACTCCTTCTAGACCTCTTGTGACTTCGTTGATGTGACGTTGGAATGTTTGTGCAGCGCATGATAGTCCGAATGGCATTCTTACAAATTCAAATAACCCGAATGGTGTGGTTATAGCTGTCTTTTTAATGTCAGTTTCATTAATTGGAATTTGGTGATATGCTCGTTGTAAGTCAATTTTGGAAAAAATTTTACAGTTAAATAAGTCATTGCATATATCGTGGATATGTGGCAAGGAATAACGATCAGGTACCGTCTGTGCGTTTAAGCTACGGTAATCGCCACAAGGGCGATAAGTACCATCGCTCTTCTTCACCATATGCAATGGAGAGGCCCACTCACTCTTGGAGGGTCTACAAATACCTTGAGCCACCATGTGATCGAACTCTTGCTTCGCCTGCCTCAGTAGTTCTGGGGACAGCCGACGAGTCTTACACATAACGGGTTTGCCACGGGTATCTATATGGTGGATTGTGTTGTGTTTATCCAGCCCTGCGTATGGTTTATTGATATCTACTAGTTGTGGATACTTCAATATGAGTGAGTGGTAAATGTTGGTTTTGTCTGTTAATGATATGGAACATGTTATGTTGTTGTTTGTGGAGATGTCAAATGCTCTGACTATCTTGCCGTTTGTATTGTCTACTAACCGTTTGTTCCTAACATCTACTAACAGGTGGAAGTTGTGGAGAAAATCTGCTCCTATAATAGGGCGTGTCGTATCCGCTATTATAAACTTCCATGTAAACATTTGTTTACATCCCAGATTCAGTGTTACCGTGGTAACTCCGAAATTCTGGATCGTAGTCCCGTTCGCTGCATAGAGAATTAGCTTAGACTTTTCTCCATGGCGTTTGTGTAAAGATCTAGGAATTAATGATATTTCCGATCCGGCGTCAACGAGGTATGACACACCGGTATCACGATCTTTAACAAAGAGACGTGTTGTGTTGGTTGAATCAGCCGCCTCCGCTATGATTCGACCATCTAGTTTTTTGAAGCTAGATGCGGTTTAAATTCACATGGTGTGACGCATTTCTTAGCTTGATCGCCAAATTTTGTGTGGAAGTAACAAAGAATAGTTTTCTTGTTATTTCCGTTGGCCCTATAGCTTGTTTTGTTGAAATTGTTGTTGTATTTGTTGTTATTGAAATTGTTACTGCTGTTACTTGTTGTGTGTTTGAATCTATTGTTATTGTTGTTGTGACTATGCTGTTTGTTGATTGTGTGAAATCAGTGTTGTCCTTGTTAGCCATTGTTTACAGTTTAAAAATATTCGTTTTTAAAAAAAAAATTCAGAAAAATGTATGTAATAATGATTACAGTATAAGTTAACATATTGAAATAAAAGTATTCAATAATGAGTGTAGTTGTATTAAAAAGTTAAGTTTAAATTATTAGATTTAAATTTAAATTTAAATTTAAATTTCAAACAAAAATATTTATTTTTTAAATGTCAGAGTCACTATTTGTTATGTATGTACTGTGCAAGTTATAGAAAAGAAAATTAAAAACAGAAAATTTAAATAATTATTTTACCATACGGCGGAACACATTTTCCAACTATTAGGTATTTGTATTCTCCAAGCCTGAGTGGTCCCCTCAATATTAATATTCCTTTTGATTGTCCGTTGTACAATATATCAAGTTTAAAAATGTTTATGGTAAAACTTCAAATCTGTAACACATAATAACATGCATAGCCTAGGTTAAAAATATAAACATATATAGTACAGTCACACGATATAATGTATATAGAAAAAAAGTATGGATACTAATGTCCACGTACTAAGTTAAACATTCGTCGGCTTAGCCGCCCGAATATCTGTTTGTTTGATAGTTTCAAGTTGTTTACAAAAATAAAATTTTACAAATTGCAAGTATTGTGCACGACTGCGCCAGCTGAAAAATATTTCCGATAGATTTCGCTGGTAAAAAAAAAACTTACTCCCGCAGTGCGTTCACAAGGAGAAAACTTTCGGATGCCTACGTCACGCTTGTCTCGCCATATAATATTTGTCAAAAATAATTATGTTCCGGTACCCTGTAAGTACCTCTACTCAATCTGGCACCCTATGTAAATGTTCGTGTGAATTGTTTGTGTGTTCGACTCAAGAAAAATAAAAAAAAATAAAATTTATATGTGTTGTAGGAATGTATTACTCGGCGTGCGATTTTTGGTGAGCGAGTCGCTCGAACGTATTATATTATGTTTGTTTATAATAATTTTAGTTAAATTATGAATCACCTGTTTGAATTAATCCCGGCCGAGTAATATTGTTAAGAAATTAATCACAGTTTAATCAATTCACTAGTTACATTAATTACATTTACATTAGTTACATTTACATTGAAGATTGTTACCGACAGAAAAATTCACTCGATTCGCTCGGTCTTTGAAAAATCTAATTCTATTATATATTATAATTATTATAATATAATTCTATTATACTAAATTAATTAACCTTACAATAAGTTAACCTTGAAATAGATTAACCTTGATTAATTACAAATAAATTAAAAGTGCAATCAAATTAAAAATGAAATTTTAAATTTTTCATGTACCGACCGAAAAAAAGTAATTGTTGTACAATTTTGTCAAGCGAAGATATTTCTGTCTGAAATTTTGCGCAATTTTTATGGAATTTGAATGGGGTCACCGTGATTGATTGTTTAATGTTGTGTTTTCGTGTTCAAACGTCGGGGTATACCACTTTTAGTCGTGTTGTTACCACCTTTATGTAGGCACCTAGTTGGTGGCCTAATTTTGTGATGTACAAAGTTATGTGGGTGCACAGAATGAGAGCAAGTAAAATTGGGTACTTACGTTTTACACAAAGATTTATTCACGAAACTAAACTACTGAAGCTAACACATTGAAAGAAGGATTCTAATAACTATATTAGGCAAAATAAAATGAAGTTGGTAAATCTAAATTGGCGGTAATTTTGTGCCTCGAAGACGCGTGCGGTGAGGTCGGAATCCGGTAGTTTTCTCCTAGCCGGTTTGGCCCGTTCGTACGCTCTACGTCGGCGTTCGGCAATGTTCGGCTCGTGCCGTCGTTGTCGACCCGCCACAATCTATATACAAAGTGTGGAAAAATGAAAGCATTGTAAATCATTAATTTTATACTTTTATCAAAGACTTCTGTTCTTATTATTCCAATAATTGGACTCTGTTATTTTGCAACTGATTTAATATGTTTTGCCCACGCTAATTTGTCATTCACTTTACATTTTTTGTTTGTTTAATTTGCCCATTTTTAATTATTAGGTTAAGTTTTATGGGGTTTTTGTTTTTTGTTTTATTATCATATATTTAGTCTTATTTGTATTTATTGTTAATGAGTTATTATCTAACCAGAACATAAATTTATTTAAATAGTAATTGATAATGTTTTACAGTTGGGTTTTACTATCACCTTTATATATCAATTGAGTATCATCTGCGTATACGAAATACCTCCCAAATTAATATGTGGAATCCCTTATGTTCCCAGAAGTAACCAAAACTCAAATTGGAACAGAAATAAAAAACACATATTATGACAACAAACGTGCGAACAAGTTCAACATTTTTTTTTCATTAAAAAAGAATCAAAACAATTCATTCCGTATCTGAAGGTGCATAGGGCAAGTACAAAAAAGATTATTTTAATGGCCTTTAATAAACATAATATAAAAAATAAAAGATTTATTAACCAAGTCCTACATACATCTTATCGATTTTACACCGGTTGCGGTCGTCGTACAAATACAGACAAGGTAAAATTTGCCTGTTTTAATTTTTAATATATTTTAACTGGTTGCGCCACATGTATTGTTTATTGTGTATTGTATATTTACTAGCAGTTCGCAATGGAGTCCTAGTGCCGACCCTGTTGTATGGGAGCGAAGTAGGGACTATGAAAAACATGGCTAAAAGTATGCTGAATGCTGGCGAAATAGGATCTCTCAAACGAACGTGTGGTACACATATGTACAATAGATGCACAAATGTCGAGATCCGCATATTACGTAAGGCTGAGAGCATTATCGATGAAATCAAGAAAGGACATGTAAAGTGAATAAACAGCGAAAGGACGGCTAAAAATATTTGCAATGGGAATGTTGATGGGTGCAGAAATAGAAGAAGAACGAGAAAGACATGGCATGACCAAATCCAGCAAACACTTGAAGATGGACATGTCAACAGTCAGAATAATCGGCGCGCGTGTATGAGAAGATGTATAAATGTAGAGTACGCGAGATCCGTATGCAAAGACCGAGCGATATGGCGTTCTATTCTCGCTGCCTACCATTACGGGGAAACGGCGAGATGGTTTATTTGATTGTTTGCTTGCAACACTGCTGCAAGACAAGTACCCGTTATTTTACATTGAGTCATTTAGAATTTCAGTCTTTTTGTCGATTATTTTTACCGATTAATATTTTTTTCTTTTATTATTATTATGTGTTTTTGAAGATTTGCGCGATATGTAAAAACGATAAAAAGTGTAGTAGGTGAGAATTTTAATTTATTTATTTTATATGTTTATGTACATTACAAAAATAGAGTCAAGGCATACATTTAACGAGAAAAAAAGGCCATCCAGTTTTAACGTGATGAAACGTTGTAATAAAAATACAGTAATTAGAGTAAAAGGAAGCTATTCTCCTCGAACAGAGAGTTCTATGCTCTTTGAACTGAACTCTTTTTTCAGTAACGAATGTACGAAGAGATCCGCTTGCTAAGACATTGCTCTTCCTACTGGCATTACTATCGGCAGGCTGGCTTTGCAAGCGGGAAGATAAAACAGCTTTAGCCGCCGATGTCTACAGTAGTCATAAAAAAACATTCAGAAAAGTACTCTCCATTACTCCTAAGTTGATCGTAATACCACGGACCAATCCGAATAAATATATAAGAAAATATGGATTTCTTATTTTCTCCAAACTATTGTTGCCAAGCATACCCAGTATGAAGTCAGACGGGTACAACCAGGGATAGTATCCGCACTCCTTAAGTAAAGATACCTCAGAAATTTTTTCTTAACCATCTCCAGCATAACATAGTATTTAACTCGTCGGACGCCCAGAAAACAATCTTCTACCACAATGCAGCGCCATGGCATATTTTCATGAAGATGTTCAACAACAAGAACATAAAGGTGAATCTTCTTGATTCTTCTGGAAACTTACCAGATATTTATCTCGGGAATAAAAACTAGATTGCTTGAAATTTATTGTTCATTACTAACGTTAAAGCGTGGAGACATAATATCTCGTATCGAATAAGAGAGAAATATAATACGTATAAACGTGGCGAAAAGTGGCATGATTGGTCGGATCGCAAAGGGGTAATTATCCCTATTTTGAAATAGAGCAATCTCTTCATCTGTCTTCATTGGAGATGGACCTTATATGCATTTTTTCTGATGTCCCATCTTTGTTGCAATCAATTTCATTTCACGTTCCCAACCATGTCACCAGAAGTCGAAATCTGGTGTTTATTGAATCTTCCAATAGCAACTTCTGTCATTATGCCCCAATGTCCAGAATGTGTGGATTAGTCATTCGTCACATAACTTGGAATCTTTGGGATAAATTTACCGGCTTTTCGTAGATCTCTTCGCTACTAAAACGGTGTGGGATGTATTTTTTTAAAATTCATTATTTACATACGATATAATATTTTTATTATTTTTTAAAACTTTTTTAAAATTATTTTTTTATAGGACTCACCAAGCCAATTAATATGGCTTGTCGGTAAAGATCCTTTGCATTAAATCATATGATTACACTACATAGTTGTATAATAATAATTACTACCAACTTAAATATATGGAGCGAAAAAAAAGTACAAATAATTTATGTTTTCAAATAATATTTAAAAAAATGTAAAAACAGCAAAAAATAAGTAAATGATATCGCAATTATAAAATAAAAAAAAGTTACAAATGATGAAGACGGATTTGCGTAGTTTATCTCAAAGTTTCATAATATGTTTATCGTGTTTAATAATATATTATATACCATTATTTTATTGCCCTTGTTTGTCTTTGCTACACAGTTTTATGTGCTTTTTGTGCATTTTTTTGTAAATATATTTCTTCATGCAACTGTTGTAATCAACTTAAGCCGTACATATATAAAAAAAAGTAAATGGACAAATGCTTTATTTATTTTTTCACCTACAAAAACATATTATATGTAAACCTGCTTTTTTTTTCAAATTTATTGGCACAATACGGTGTCTTCTGTTTACATGTTTATTTTGAATCCCATTTTGAATCAATATGAAATTGAAAAACATTTGGATTGAAGGTTTAAGCGGAGTTAAAAAATACAAATGGAAAAATAAACGTGGAACTTCGATTTCCGATTTGAAACCTACGTTCAGTTCTACAGCGCGCACTCAATCACCTGTTTGTTTCCACAATTCACACTTCATCACTGGACAGTTCCACAATTTATACTTCATCGTACTCGGAGTAAGTTCTACTACATCAAACTTCCACTCACGGTTCCACTTGTCGGGGTGTCTTGTCATAGAATAGCGGATATTAAGGCAATTTCTACCAAAACCGGACAATTTTTATAAATAAATAAATGTAATCAAATCACCAAAATCAAACATTTTAAATTTATTTATAACACATATGTGATTTTGCATTGTTCTCTCGAAAAAAAAGTACAGATAATCGAAATCATTATTTTTTTTATTTATTTGTTCTTTTCAATGTAAGAAATGCATTTTCTAGGGTTGAGTGTAGTTCAGTTCTTTATGTGATGAGCGGATTTTTTTTACATAAAAAATAATAGTTAATTACAAAATTTGTCCATTACGTGTTAAAAGAAAAAAACAATAATACGTGTATCTAACATTATAATTTTATAAAAAAAACAAACACATAGAGAAAATTTTTTTTAGTGAATTATTTGTAGAAAAATGTACAATTAATATAAAAAAACCGTGCATAAAATAAAAAATATTTATGCATATTTGGCACCGCTAATTAATTCGAGCGAAAACGTGAATTACATTTTAAATAAAAATAACGTTTCAAAATATTATCTTCATGTGACAATTTTTTTTAACGAGGTATGCTGCTAGGCATTAAACGTGCTAATATATAAGCAAATAATACTTTACAATACGATGATATTTGTGTATGGTATAACAATTTTTTTTTAAAGCACAGAATTAAAAAAAAAAATATCAAAGCCAACATGAACATGATCATAATGAAAGTGAAAATTTAAAAATCAGACTCCTATTAAAAAAAAGGCGAAGTCACAAAATCCAATTTTATATAAGTCATTAAAAAAATATTATGATATGGGAAAAAACATTTACGAAGAAAAAAATTGATCACTAGGCTAAAAAATATATGTTAAATAACTAATAAATTAAATATATGTACATAGTTATTATTAGAGCACAAATATGAATATGTTTATGCGAAAAAATATGTGTTTATGTATAAGAATTTGTTCAAGATTCAAAATAGAATAAATAAACCTGCACTAGAACGTCAACAGATAGTAAAACTGAATTTAGTAATAATATGATTTGTTCAGATTTTGGGATACCTCAAGGAACAGTAATTGCACTTATTTAATTTATTATTTATGCTCATAATATTTTGAATATACAGAATATTGATAAATAAAAAATCAAGTATAGATATTAATAAATTAAAAAATTGTTTTATGACAATATTTTGTCTCTGAATATTAAAAAACATGACATCACTTTTACATTGAAAGAACGAGTTATACCTCCTATAAATATTTGTATCCACACTACAAAACGCAATGAGAGACCAGTTTCATAATGATAATTGCCTTTAAATCAGTGAATTTTTTTCACTTTTTTTTTAGCTTTTTTTTAGCTAAAAATATTTAGGCATTATAATAGATAAAACTATAAAATGGAAAGAGCAAATAAATAATATTGTAAATAAAATGAGGAAACTCATTACTGTATTTATTAGATTGAGGAATATATTAACCATTGAAAAAAGATCTATTTAAGAACTACATTTATAGTTCTTTTTTGGGTAGCACTGATTAACACCGTTTATATATTTTTTTGTAATTTATATATGTTATCCTAAAAATATTGATAATTGAAAATAAAATAAACAAGCTATTGTAGACGTGTCTCGTGCCAAGGGAAACATTTTACAAAAAGTGAAACATGCCTTCATTTAGTTATTTAACAAAGGTAACATAATAATAAGATTTAAAAGAACGTAATTAATCTAATTAACCTAATTATCATTAACATAATAAGCAATATAAACTAAAATAATCATAAAAAACATAACCAATTTATATAGACCAATAGAACAAATTTCATAAACAGTACACACATTTTACCTATTTGGCTTGATCCACTCATCGATCCGTGTGCAACCCACCACCACTATCCATTTCTTAACCGCAATTTTATATTGTGAGTACTTACGAATTGTCTTTAAAGATAATGGAAGTAGATTGTACACTTTAACCGAGTAGTACGCCAATACTCTTTGACCGAAGGTTGTGCTAATTTTAAATTTTTTTTGCAGCAATTCTGTACACAAGATTATGTTTTTTCTTTTTCGTAATGGGAAACGTTGCTGTAAATACATGTTTTTAATTCATGTAAAAATTGTTTTTAGTAGTAATGTTGTATTTAAATTAGTTATCTGAATAAAAAAAATACATTCTATTTTTATCACATAAATAAGCTTGAGGTCTATGTTAGGCGGCGTACCTCATATGGATTTTTGATTTATGGAATTCCATTAAATGTTCTCTCGGAAACTGTTTCACCAGTTTGAAGAACGTGGATTTTAAATCAAAATAAGGCATGTTATAAATCTTCATATTTCTATTATATTCTGTAAACCTCTAACTCTCTACATGAATTTTAAAAAACCTAAATAAATACTAAATAATTAGCAGAATGAGGAATTCCACTGTTCTAATTTTTTTTTCTATTAGCGTATTATTTAACTAGGAAAAAAAATATATGTATATATATTTATTTTGTGCGTTATTTACAAAGATATGATTTTTGAAAGTTACATTTATCAAATACCGCGCCAAATGACTGCGTCACTTTTCAGTAGTGACGTCATGAAACGGTTGGCGTTCTTACTTTCATTGACCTGACAAGAATCTATGGAATATTGTTTTGATTACTTCATTGAGTTGATCGTAATTTGCTCATTTCTATGTTATGGTTGTTTTTACGAACGTTTCGATTTAGAAAAACCTAGAAAGTTGACATAATCTCTGGTTGAAATGTCAAATTATGCAAATTATACTCTTTATTTCTATGGTCAAAACGTTCTTTACAAGGTGCGGGGGCTTTAAAGCGGAAATCGGAAATACTACACGTAGATATAAGGAGTGAAGTCATTATTTACGTCACTATTTATTTTTAAATGAATACTATTTTTAACATTTTTGATTTATTTTTGCGTGCGTTTTTGAGATATTTCATCCTATTCCAAAATGTTTAAATATTCACGTGTACACAAAAACATTTTCAAAATTGAATTCCTGGTTGGGCTGGGATTCCTCATTGTAGATTTGTTGAAGGTTGAAAATCTTTGCATTTAAGAAATTGAGATTTATTGTATGCTTGAACGTATGTAAATAATGTAGTGTATTTAACCACTTACCATTTTTTTTATGTCTACCGGTTTCATCACCTCACACTAACATGCAAATCCTACATTACAGCTTCACCATAGTACTTGCACAAAAATATCAATAGAATACAAATAGAATATATGCCACAAGTAACCAAAAATAACGTGCACTGACTATGACTTTTTTATTCTTGTGAGAGCTATAAATGAATAAAGGGGTTTTATTTACTATCTACATATAGGGAGACCATTACAATAGAACATCGTTTAATGGGCTGTATTGAAAGGTTATTTTAATATTGTTTAAAAATTAATCATTATTCCATTTTCATCATAAATTTAATAGAGGTACAGAAGTAAAAATCTAAACTACAAATATTAATGGTTTAAAAGAAAATAAAATGAAAATATTTTACATTAGGAACGTTTTAAAAAATATATTTTTAATTAAAGACTTACACGAGTCATAATAAATATTTTACTTTATTTAAGATCGGGCCAATAACAGGTCAGAATATTTCATGTAAGTGTGTAAGATTACATAAAAATACTATAATTTCAAAATGTGTTCCTGAAAACTTGAAATGAAAACATGACCTGAAAATATCAAAGAATTTCGTGAAAACCTTTTGAATTTTTTACTTTTGTCAGGAAAGCTCGTCGGTCTTTCCATTGACATTTGAAAATAAATAATTTACCTCAGATTTCCCGCTAATGATGCATTCCGTAACATCCGTTGCCTCCAGGAAGAGCGAGTCCTTCTGAAAATAATAACAACGTATATGTAATGAAAGTTTTTAATGAAAATCAGTCGACTGAAAAATACGTAATTTTATAAAAAGTATTTTTTCGTACTGAACTTTCGTATAACTATTTGTTTAAGAAAATAATACCTGCCATCGCATTATTTTAAGCAGTAACTGTTTTATTTATTTGTCAATTTTTCAGAACAGTTTCAACTTTTCCAGCCCGGGTATTCCTTCAAATACACGAAGGTTTCTTTACACTCGTACCTATCGAAATAAAAGCGAAGAGTGTATGTTAAATTACTGAAACCCCTAATTACGTCTTAATTTTTTTTGTAAACGTTGGTAAACAGGATTTCACTAAAAATTGTTTTAACTATGACAGCTGGCATCTGGGTGGTTTATTTCGAAGCATTGACAGAATACATGAAGTCAAGTCTTTATTAATTTCAAATATTTTTTGATATAGGTGCGAGATATTGATTAAAAATTTTATGCTATGCCAAGAATAATGATTACTCTTTCAATGTTTAAAAAAAGGAAAATAAAAGAAAGTTTGGGGAGAAATAATGCGTTGAAAGAATAAAGCTTTAAATGCTCGGAACTCATTTTAATGACTTAATGCGATCATTAATTTAATTCGTAAAAAATGGTTACTGGGTTTAGGTAGAGAAAAATTGGGAAAATTTACTAAAAACCATTCTAAAGTAATACATTGTATAATATAATGTATAATAAAAATCAGAAAATTTACTCGAAAACATTCTTAAATAATAAATGGTATAATTAAATATTGTATAACAGTATAATAAATTAACTTGTAGGTAGTCATGTTAATCAACAATATTTTAAGTTTGTTCAAATTTTTGTAGACAAGGACTGGATTATACTCCCTGGGGAGCTGTTTATATTAAACTATTACAACAGAGATGGAGAATATGTAAGAGAAGGTAATATAGAAGTTGTTAGGTAAAAAAGAATGTTCACAAACATCAACAGATGAAAGAATTGAAGGAATATAGATGTTCAAATATGAGCAGAATGGTGAATGTTACACAGTGTGTGAAGTGGCCATTTAAACCAGCCAATGACATGTCATGAGCCCTGTAAATGCCTAGACGTCCATATTCCCTTCTAAATAATGTTTTTCCTCTCTGTTGAAATAAATTGAAATGTGAATAACTCCCTAGGGAGAAAATCCAGCCAGTCTGCAAGCATTTGGACATACTCAAACATTGTTAAATTAACTACCCGGTAAAAGAAGATGCATAAAAATTGGAAAATTGTTTTTAGGCGTTGACTAGTAGGTGATTTGGTTCAGCCGGATGAATCTCACACACATAATAAAGGTTTCAGCTCCTTTACTTTACAAAAGTCAACAGATGACGAGTTGAGGAAATGTGGCTGCTTAAACATGGGCAGAATGGTGAATGTTACACAGTGTGTAAAGTGGCCACTTAATCCAACCATTGACAGGTCATAAGCTGTGTAGATGCCAAGACTTCTATATTACCTTCTCTTCATCTCTGTTGTAATGTGTTAATTTAAGTCATGTTTATTTTCATCAATGTTTATTTTTGTATAAAAATGTCTGCCTTAAAACAGGTTGTACCTATTTAGGCAGACTAGACATAATCCAGAGAAATCTATTAACTAAGTATGTACGCGTATGTAGAGGATAAAGACATAGTTATTTTTGTTAATAAACAGAGATATTAGTATTATTATTATTAATATTCTGTCAGCAAAGCCTCGATTTGTTTTGGTACGAATTTATGTCGTTTTTATGAATGATATGAGGCAAGTTTTAAGCTTATTTCAAACAAATAAAATCAATTTGACTGAATAAACATATATTGTAAGATAATAAAACATTTAAAATTAATTTCGTCGGTTGATTATAAGTTCATTGTTTATAATAAAATAAACATTGAATTATTTCTAAAATACACCTAAAAAAATTTAAAACATTTTCGTAAATCTTTAGTGCACACAAAATAAAATTATATTTTATGTCCAATGTACAAACATTTAAATGTAAAATACAAGAACGAACAGTGCGTTCGAATGTTTCACTAGTGCCTGTCGGTGAACCAAATAAAGATATAATTTTTGTTTTGTTGGCACGCACTTGAATAATGTACACATATGATTTTTGCAAGATTTAAATAGATTGCACATTGGGAAAAACGTGTTTTATGTATTTGTATGTATTAATTTGTTAAATGTCAAAAATACAAATAAATCTATGTGTTTTACTTTCAAAATTTCTTTATTTATCCAGAAGACAACCTCGCAAATATTTGCAAAAATAAATAATAAATATGTAGGAAGGCTGCGCTTTGAAAATGATCCTAGAAAAAACAGAAGCCCGGCGATAGATGCAGGTGAAATGCCTCCCGCCTCACCGAAAACGCCTTCGCCCCATCCGTCTGGATTACCTCCATCACCGTGTAAGCGGGGGTCCGGATTGACGAGGCCCTATTGTACAATATTCGTTTATTTATTTAATGAGGAAGTCCAGTGGTTTTTAAAAAAAAAAATATTTGTTAAATAGACTGTTAAACTAAGTAAATTTTTTTTTTTTTAATTTTTATATATCGTATTATCGGCGCTACGATTTTTCAAAGTTTTGTATTCCTGAAATAACTCCGCGTGTAACGTCAGAGGTTCATTTCCGCTTATTCTCATTCAGTTCTTCCCATTGGTCCAGAAGCGACGAACAGACCGGAAATCTTCCATTGCTCTCAGATCATAGGTTGATTCACATGAACCAGTGACGGCATTAAAAATAGTGCGTTTTCAAAATATTTTTAAATATTTTTTCAGTACATTTTTAAGAAACTTTGCGGTAAAATTTAATGCTCTAATTTTTACCCCACGTTAGAAAAAAAATTGTATCCAATTTCCCTTAGGGCTGAAATTCCTCATTGGGTAAACAAACAGTATAATAGAAATAAAGGCTGAAGGTTGGGCTTATCCAGAAACCAATATACGTATAATGACTTAGAAACTAGCTTAAATATATTCTCTCTTCAAGACCGTCAAAATAAATCCGACCTTCTTGTCCTATTAAAAATTTTCAACCCACATTTTGATGCTCCTGAACTACTGAGCTCAATAAAATATTTTAACTAGCAACCTCAGACAAAACTTGCTCTTTCATACAGATAACCATAGAACTAATTGAGGTTTTCATTCCCGTATTCCCAGAATTCTTAAGTCTGCCAACAAACATACCAGTCTTGATTTCTTGATTAACATGTTGTCTTCTTTCAAACGATCACTAAACCAAATTCAATTATTATTTCCTCTCTCCCGCTTCCACTCCCACCAAGTCTACTACATATCATTGTATCTTTCTACTTTCCTTTATAATAATTTTCTATGCATAAATATGTCGTATATATAAATAAATAATAAATAAATAATTAATAAATAATAAATAAATAATTAATAAATAATAAATAAATAATAAATAAATAATAAATAAATAATAAACAATAAATAAACAATAAATAAATAATAAATAAATAATAAAAAAATAATAAACTAAATATATTGACAATATCTTTACAATAAGTAAAATAAATAAATAAATAATAAATAAATGATAAATAAATAATAAATAAATAATAAATAAATAATAAATAATAAATAAATAATAAATAAATAAATGATAAATAAATAATAAATAAAGATTTAATAAAGACTAGATAAATAAATAAATCTTAATAAATAATGAATAAATAAATAATTAATAATTAATAAATAAATAATAAATAAATAAATGATAAATAAATTATAAATAAATTATAAACTAAATATATTGACAATTTCTTCATAATATATCAGTATCGGACACCCATGCACACAGCAAAAAATGTTTTCAATGAAGACAGTAATTCAAATGATGTTAAATAAAAGAAATGTTGAAGGTAAGAAATAAAAAAAGATGAACATAATATTAAAATAATAATATATGGGCTTCTGTCAATATTTCTGTGACTTTTGAATAGAATTTACGTTCATGAAAAATATCAACTTATGTTATACTGCTCGCATGTTCTAGTAAAACAGAAGATTTTATCCTGTCGGTCGAGATGGCACACGAAATGGAAATCTTTTAAGTAGATTAATTTATTTTAATTTAAGTTTTTTTCGTTTTCTTTTACAATAAAAATAAGAGGTAAAACAGAGTATTAAAAAAATAAAGGATAATTACACAGCAATGAAATACCTATAAATAGTAAAAATAGTAAACAAAAATCCCACAAAGGCGTGGGTATACAAAAAAATGATAGTGAATTTTTGCTCCTATAATAAATAGACAGTTATAATATTTTTGTGTAACATAAGAAAGAGTAAATAAAATATTATGTAAAAGATTATATGTTTTTTTTTTACAGTAATTAAAAAAGGATTCATTCATTATTCCATGTCCGCTCCCATATGGAGCATATGGTATCCACAAAGAGCCTCCATGCATCTCTATCGGCTACCAGCTCCTGTGCGTCCTTCTAAGTCAGGTTCTCGTCCTGAAGTTCTGACATAAACTGCCGAAGAACAAGTCAGCAGTGGACATCCAGGACGTCGAGAACCTGATGACTTGTTGAGTGGGCAAGAGTGGTTAAGGCTCTGAGTTGTCACCAGAGTTTTGCTGCGTAAGTTCTTTTATTACTTTTTTCCTCACAAAGTCAAACCACCGCACACCCAAGATTCTTCAGACACACCTATTCTTAAAACTTTGCATTTTGCTGTTTTTGCCATTGCCAAGCTCCCATTTTCTGTAACATATACTCCCAGATATTTGAAACTCTCGACCCTTTCGATGATTTGGTTTGACAGAGTCAGGGGGTTTTGAGCATCAAGGCACAAAGTGTTGCACAGCACAAGGGTTTTTGCAAAGTTGATTTTTAAACCCATGCTTGCGAAGTTCTTATTTAGCTTATTTTAGTTTTGAACCCTAGTGACGAAAAACTTTACTTTTAACTTTAGAAAGACAATCGCTAATTTTACTGCCTGGAGAGTTTATTCAGAGATGAATCTATGCGATGAATCCAACAAGTCTTTTTTATGCCAAGTCCTAAATATACCAATATTTTCTGATAATTTAATCTTCTTTTCACTGAAATCCGAATTATGTCTCAATCCGTTTGAATATTGTATAAATTATAATCAATTAAAATGTAAAAATTCCATAAAAAGTATTAAATTCGTTAGAAAACTTTACGAAAATTCAATTTTCATTATTTTTCTTTCTTTGCAAACCACACTTACAAAAGAAATATTAAAGATTTTTACTGATTGCCTAAATAATTTGAACGCAGAAATGGTACGTTCTACGGAGCCGTAAAAAACGAAACACTGTCGAATAATCTCCACTAATTTTAAGTGGAAAATTTTGATTTAATTTTATAATTATCTGTAATGCTCTCTTATTATAAGTAATGTTTTAATTATTTATACGTTTAACTTCTAGGGAACTTTTCTAATACAGAATTCATTATGACGCACATAATTAGGTTACAAACAATAATTATTGTAGCTTACAGTTATGCCTTCTTCACAGTAAATGCTTAATCCACCTTTACTCTTTTTGTGTATAGCACATTGACTAGGTTGGGGCGGTCAAATTTATTTGCTACCTACTGGGCCCTGGTTAAGATGTTGCAATGCCTATCGTAAGTACCAATATTGTCACTGCCCCACAATAATGACTGAACTGATTGTATGTGCAATGTGTGCATGTGCAATGTGTGCATGTGCCTTTTAATATTCTCACCGCGATTGCTAATTAGTTTTTAATTTTTTTTTTTTATTAAAAAAACATATTTTACAAAAAGTACATATTATACTCCCAGGAGTTATTAAAGAACCTCATTTGGGACCGTACGTTAAAAAAATTATTTTTTGACAATACATAATATCATACATATTAATACATCCGAAATAGAAAGAAAACATTATTGTAGAAGAAACATAAAATACAATACTTTACACCATCTATATAAATTACATTAATTAACACTATCAAAAAGATTTAAGAAATATTTTTTAATGCGACACTTCGGGATTTTTTATTAATTTTTTCGTGTTTTAGCTCATCGGGCAGTTTATTATATTCGGAATGGCCAATATTTTCCAAAGACCTACTGCCAAACTTTGTTGAGCGAAACTTAGAAACATGAAGATTCTCTGAGTAACGCGTATTGTGATTGTGAATGTCATGACCAAATGTGTATTTTAAATTTGAGTGAGCAGAAAAGTTTATGATATTCAAAATAGTATGGTTATGTCATGCAGTGGCATTACCTTGAAAGGAAGTATCTTTGTTTGTCGGTAGATATACTTGACATGGGAATCTCATTTAAGTCCAAGAATGTTTCTTAGAGCTCTGTTTGTTTCTGAGAGCAAAACCCCATATACATAATAGATAAGATAGGTGGGAATGAATCATAGCGTAGTAGACGGCAAACAAAACGGAATGAGGAAGCAAGCCTCGAAGTCTATGCAATACGCCAGTTACGGGTGCTATTTTTGATTTTACATGCTCAAATTGGTAGCTCCATGAAAGTTTGGAGTCAATAAATAGTCCCAAGTATTTAGTTACATTGGTCTTTTCAATATAGCCAGTTCCGAGAGAAATATTGATATTTGAGTCCTGTTTATTATTACGATCAATAACTCATTAAATCCACTATGTCGTGTAATCGCATATAATATTCAAAAAACTACGTCAAGTGCCCCTTCTTCCTGACCATAGGATCTGATTTAATCCTGACTGCCGCGAGAGAAGTTCCAAACAATAAGGTGCTAGAACCCCAGTACAAGGTAGGTAATTGCATTCATTGTATTAGGGTTCGGTGGCAAAGTAAATAAAGATAACGCATCCCGCGAACCAGACCATTTCGAGCGTTCATCTGCCTACAGGCAAGTGGAGCGATCAGTAAAGGTTAGTTAACATATATTTTTAAAAAGATTACCAAAGTAACTCAGGCGTAGGTTCGATTCAGTTGTTCTAAAGTTGAAATAAATATAATATGAATCAACAAGTATAAAAATAGCGTTAAAACAAGTTAGTTTCAGTGTTAATACTTTTTTTAAATTGAAGCCTATACTTTGTATATTTCTGTATTAAATAATTTAACTTCGTAAATGTATTCAACGAACCCTAAGTACGTTTCTATTATTTTTTTGCTTATGTTAGTAGTTAGAATTACGCAAAAAAGTTCGTTTTTAAAATAAAATAATAAAAAAAAAAATAATTTGGTAATGTATCCAATATAACAAAAGTTTATTGAATTATAATTCTACTTTATTTTTTATAAAATATACAAAGGATATATTGGGACGCGTTTCGTCTTGTTAGGACATTTTCAAACAAACTCTAGAGTTTGAACGAAAGAGTTTGTTTGAAAATGTCCTAACAAGACGAAACGCGTTACAATTTATCCTTTGTATATTTTATAAAAAATAAAGTAGAATTATAATCTAATAAACTTGTTTTATTTTGGATACATTACCAAATTAAATATGGAATTCTACCAATTGTCTGCATACACAATAAATAAAAAATAAATAGTGGTGTTTTTATGATTTACCCAAATATTTCATTTTTAGGAACATTTTCAACGAGTTGTAAATAACTCACTATTAGAAAATGGAAATTGAGTTGGGGTAGAGTGGAATTCGAACCACGGACCTTTGAGCCGTGAGTCCAAGACCCTAGCCACGGGACCACATCTCGATTTAGCTTGATATCAGGCTGGTATTATTGTTTTAGAGCAAATTCATGTCATCCTTACAAATATATTTTTTAATGAATATCTGAGTTCTTACCAAGTATTTCAATTTTTGAATTATTTCCCGATTGCGCAAATAGAGAATCACGTTGTGGTAGAATGTGATTTGAACCTCGGTCCATTGATTCATTAGTCTACTACACTTCCAAAACCCACACGACATTTGCTCAGAGGCGCCTTTCCTTTACCCCGAGAGTGTTTAATATTTTCAGAGAACGTACTAGGCTCTTAAGGACATAGACTATCTTCGAAAGAGGGGGTTTTGAACAGGATTTTCCTTGACGGAAGGGAATTTCGGAAGGAAACTCCTTGATGATGTCTCAAATATTTGAGTTTGTTTCATATAAATCATTCACATTTGCTTTTTGTGCAATGTGTTTTTATTACATTTCAAATGTATTTATTTTTAAACTCTTGTGGATTACATTCATTTATCAAAATATTTTTTTATTTTTTAAATTCATGTTTTGTTAATGATAATATTTTTAACATATTTTTTATATCTAAATATGTTCTTTATACAAAACTGCTGTGTTATAAATATAGTATTTATCTTAAATAATACTTTTTAATTTAATTTGTAAGTTTTTCACATTAACTTGAAATGTTTATACTATTTTTAATATGTAGATTTTTAGGGTAAAAGGCACTGCGTGCCGTGTATATTAATAAATAAATCTTTTGTAAAGGTTGTCTGAGTCTTTTGCTCAGTTTTGTCTGGTAGTTTATTGTATAATTTCAATCCTGGTTTATTATTCTCGACTGTCTTTGTCTCTTTTTAAAATGTTGTGTATGATACTGTTTTGATATTCTCGTATTGTTTATTCGTGTACAATTACATCAGTGGCTAATTTATCAATACTTTTTTAGGATTCTAGTCAAAAGAGTTCAGATATATTTAATTGTTTAGTTTGTTTAAAGAGTTCTTTGGTTACTGTTGGATTATGTTTTTTTTAAAATAATAATATTTATTATTTTATATCATACTTGTTACGGTATATTATTTAATCCGCCCATCCCTGTGATTGGAGATGCAAAGTGCGCTTAATTAATTGATATTTCGGTAACTGCTCTAAATATTATGAACCGGTAGAGATAGAAAAGTCAGTAAGTAGTTATCCAAATATTTAGTTGCTTTTATAACATTTTCTGTGTATTTTTTGTTATAATCAATAAATAGCCGTGTAACTTGGGAGGCTTTTCCGTATATAAGGCTTAATTTTTTATAAGAACTTTTGGAAGAAACATAAGATAAAACCTCACCTAATTCTGTCTTAAGGTTAGGTATAATTCTCCTAGGATTTTGGGAAAACTGCTTCGTACAGATATTCCTTTGTAGAAACTAAAGAAAAAGGTATGGTCTTGCCGTAAGAAGTAAATGCGTGGTGGAATATATAAAAACATATATGAACATACATATTCCGAAAAACGTTTTGAATTATAATTTTTGTCATTTCAAAGTGTTTCAATTTTATTTATTAATACATACTTCAATTACCCGACCGTTCCTGTGATATAATTGGCGGTGGAATTGCAAATTGCACTTAATTTATTAATATTTCGGCAACGCCTTTAAATATGACCACGATTTTTGTTATCTTCAAATAAACCTTCACAAATAAAATAATATAAATCAAATAATGGAATACATAAGATAATTCTAAACTTAATATTTTGTCCATCAGAATCTCCGTAAATTACAAAAATCGCTAAGTAAGACACGCGTATATTTTTAATAATATAAAAAGAGACAAGGATTATCAGGCGGTCATTTCCTACCTCAAGTTACCACACACTGACACGAGAAAGTTTTTACACACAGAATGTTAAAACTTCAGTTTTTTATTCGTCCCAATTTAATACAGTTCTTTAGTTTCATAAAGTTCGGACTTGTCTCAAAAATTTAAAATTATATACAGAACTGAGTATAAATAAATAAATACAAAAGGTAAGATGGTAAATCTTACGCGTACCCAAATGATAATATTTGAAGTATATTACCTGAATATAAATCATTTATATTCATAAGCTATTCCTTTTAGGCAAAATTACATATTTATCAACACATTCATGAATAACAAATTGAATCCAACTTTTCATTACTTTTTGAAAATCTCTCCGATAATATTGTGAACCGTGTTGTCTGACCGCGTGGAACATCTACTAACTTCTTTTACCCTCATCAATGTTTCAAAGGGTTAGCGAGGGTTGGTAAACGGGGATAAAATAAAAATTCAATATTATTTGTAGCCTACGAACTTCGCAATTTTCTACTTCATTAATTTTATTCGTACACAGCTTCATGCCTACGTTATAAACGTGTCCTTTAAAAGAAAAAGGATTAAAAATTCGTACTTTTAGTTTTTAGTTATTTTAATATTATATGTTGTGTACATGCTGGAGTACCAGGAGCTGGCCGGTGTAGAGGTGCCAAAAAGCCCGCGACATGTTGCAACAGTAGCTTGTTTATCGGCTCAATATCGCACAGTACTTATATTTTGTGCTTATAATTTTATTGATTTAATCTGTATCAAATAGAAGTTAATATTCTCTTAAAATTGTATTACAATATTATGTACCTAACTGTTATAAATCTTTAAACTGTATTTCTATCAGATATTTTATTTGTTTATCTAATTTTATTTTACAGTTTTTTTATATTTATCTCTACCAACTGTATTTCTAAACACTAGACGTTCTTTTCTTTCCTTGTATTGAATTTTTTAATTTTATGTTGTTTATATACTTGTATTTTATGAAGCTGTTATGTATGTAAAAGCCTTATGGGCGTTAAAAATTTATGAACATTTTTTTTTCACTATTTATGTTTATTTGTATGTATATAAGCCGAGTTATATAACTATTATTTAACTCGGCTGCGCCTTTTGAGGTGTTCATATAGGAATAAAAAAGTATCGTATATAATAAAGATAATAAAACAAACAGTATTACTTTAAATAAATACTCACACACATTATTAAAAATAAAACTCGTTTTTTTTATGTTAATATTTTTTTTAAAGTGAAAAGTAGGTAAGCCGTTTTTCCGGTTTAGATTAGCCTTATTCCTGATTTTAAAAACAAAAAAAATAAAATGCCTATCTGTTGCTTTTATGGTTCAGATCTTTTTTCTTGACTTCTTTTTAAATCAAGTTCAGTTCGCTTTTCTATATAAGTTTAGGTCCACATTTAACCATTTTTATGGAAAATGAATTTTAAATGTTACATTTTAAAAAAAATATTGGCCTCATAAAATAAATTCGATTAAAAAAAATATTTTTTTTTAGATTTTCAGAAAAACGATATTTTTCATCGGTCAATATATTGACCAATGATTGTTTAGAATCGTGTTAGAAAAGACATTTATATAATAAAAATACACAGATATTCTTTACAAAATATATTTTAGATAAACAATTACAAATAAAAGTATAAATATTAGTAATGACACATTTTTCACAAACGTTTTGACAACGGCACAAACACATGGATTTTTTAACGATTGGAACAATAACTTAACCGACGACCATTCTGGACAACGTATTGAAGTATATAGTTAAAATTTACTGTAATAAAAATCAATTGTACATTAATACCTCAAAATATTATTCAATGACATTTACTAAAAGTACAAAAAAAATTACGCATAATTATACGATCAAAGATAATTCCATATCACGGTGTAGCGAGATTAGAGACTTAGGAGTTATTTTTAATAGTAGATTGCTGTTTGGGTCTCACATAAATTATATTGTTGGAAAAGCTGACCAAATGCTGAGCTTCATTTCAAGAATTTCCAAACCTTTTAAAAAACCATATACATCAAAAACTTTTTACAACACTTTTGTACGCAGTAATTTGGAGTTTGCATCCGTTGCGTGGCGCCCACAATACATAACAAACATAAAAAGGATTAAAAATGTTCAAAAATTTGTTTTTAAATACCTAGACTATAAAAACAATAAAACGCTTTGTACTTACAGCCAATTTGCCAAACAAAATGAAAGTTTTTCTCTTTAAAATAGACGCACTGTGATATTTACATAAATTATTAAATAATTAAGTAGACTCTTTTAACCTACTCAATAAATACAAAATTAATCTCAATGTCCCCTTTCGCGTGACAAGAAATAAGTATTTAATCCATCTGCCAGTCTGCATCACTAACTATGCACAACACTCTTTCCTGTATCGTTCTTGCTCTAACTATAATGCTTTTTTTCATCTATTGATATATTTTACATGCCCCTTAATTAATTTAAAAATAAATCAAGACTCATAATTTCTGTCTGCGATACGATTCACTTATTATTTAATGATGTTCACACTTAAACACACATGAACACTTATTTCCACACTAATACACATAAACACACATCTACACTCACTCTCAAACAAATACACATAAAAACACCCTTTTGTTGTAACACAATTTAAAAATATGTATGATTCTTATTAAGAAACTTTGCTGGTCTGTCTTTAAACCGTATTTTTTTAAATGTTATTATTTCATTGTCGACTGTTTGTTTCTTTAAAATAAATAAATAAATAAATTTCTATTGGTGATATTGGAAATATGACCCTTAAAGCGACTGGTTAATATATTAACCAATTTTGGCCTTTGCCCTATAAAGGTTAAGGGTCAAAATCAGATATTTTTTTGAGGTTAAGAACGGATCTTTGTCTTAGGATCTGGGACTTTGTAGCAGCTGTTTAATTTGGAATTATGTTTTTTTTATAGTTTTTATTTTTTTACTAAAATAGTGACTAATAATTTTGTCATGCGTTATTTTTGTAAATGTGCTAAATAAATCAAAAAAATATTTTTAATAAACAACTTTTTTTGATAATATTTTTTTAAGTTAATATCTCCAATTTACAACCCTGCAGCTAAGCCTCTATTGTAATTTTATTCCCTGCGATTTGTAGCTGCCCCGACCAGACACAGGAATTGCTAATTTGCTTTGAAAAGTTCAAAGTTAAGGGTCCTACAGTCCTAAATTACCAATTTTCATCTTATCCCTCTGTCCCTCATATATTATTCATTCGTAAAAAAAAAAAACACTTTTAAATTTTTATTCTTCAAAAAACCAACAGGCATGCCGTTTAAACATGAATGTTATTGCTTAATTTATTTAACGACTATAACCTTGTTTAATGGATTCTAAGTCCAATTTTGGAAAACTTAGGCACATTCTTGAAAAAAGAGATTGTGATTTGTCTGAAAAAGAAAACATATGAATCATGTATACTGCCAGTGACTACATATACATTAGAGACTATGGCTCTTATAAAATGAAATGTAGAAAAACAAATGCACACAGCGATCCATGGAAAGATCCATGATTGGTATAAGTCCAAGAGGCATAACAAGAAATGAGGATATTGGGAACAGAACCAGAATAACGGATATCATGGATCGCTTAGCAAGACTGAAGTGGCAATAGGCAGAGCGTATTGCGAGACAAGACCCCACAAGATAAACCCCTAAAATGTTCATTACAACAGAGAGGGAAACCATTTTTGATAAGGGAATATGGAAGTCTAGGCATTAACCTGTCGTTGGCTGTTTTTTTATTTTATTTTTTTTTATTTACAATTTTAAAAAACCCGTTAGGGTTACATTAGAAATTTAATATTGTCTAGTCATTTTATGTCTCGTCTAGTCTAGTTAGTTCAGTCATCATGTGCTTTTTCAGATTGATTTTAAATTTGTCTCCATTAAAAGTTTTCAAGTAGTAAGGTAGGTCGTTGTAGTGTTTAAGTCCATTATGTAGTATTTTTGACTGTCCTGCGTTTGTCTTTGCTTTTTCAATATGATAGTGTTTTTGTTGTCTGGTGTTATATTTATGTATGTCAGTATTTTTGACTAATATTATGTCGTCGTCTTGTATGTTTCCCAGTGTTATTTTGTGCACAATTTTTAAGGTCTCAATTTTAGTCAAGTAGTTTATGTCAAACTGGTGTGTTTTTTTGTACAGTTCAGTCGTAGAGGTCAGGTAGGGTAGGTTGTATGTTAGTTTAAGAATTTTATTTTGTTGTCTTTGTATTCTTGTTATGTCTGTCTTGTTACCAGTTCCCCAGAAGGCGATCATGTAACTCAATTTAACTCAATTTACTTTTGACATAGGCTTCGTACATCATATTTTTTTCCTTTCTTGATATAAAATCTTTAATTTTGTAGAAGAGGCTATGTAGTGATGCCATTACTTTAGTGAGTCCGTCTATGTGTTTTGTCCATTTTAATTGTCTGTCCATTGTGAGTCCTAGGTAAGTGGCCACTTTACACACTGTGTAACATTCACCATTCTGCCCATGCTTGAACATCCACATTTTCTCAACTCTTCCATCTGTTGACTTTTGTGAAGTAAAAGAGCTGAAACCTTTATCACGTGGGTGAGATTCATCCGGCTGAACCAAATCACCTACTAGGCAACGCCTGAAAACAATTTTCCAATTTTTATACTTCTTCTTTTACCAGGTAGTTAATTCGACAAAGTTTGAGTATGTCCAAATGCTTGGTGAGCTGGCTGAATTTCCTCCCTAGGGAGTTATTCAAATTTAAATTTATTTCAAAAGAGAGGGAAAACATTTTGACGTAGGGGATATGGGATATGGATTATGACCTGTCATTGGCTGGTTTAAGTGGCCACTTTACCAGCCAATGACATGTCATAAATCCTGTAAATGTCTAGACTTCCATATTCCCTTCTTAAAAATGTTTTCCCCCTCTGTTGAAATAAATTAAAAAGTGTAATCCTTTTTATTTTATTATTTTATTTAGTTAGATGTTTGTTTAATAGTTGAATCTTTTCGTTTTTTGGTATTGTTATATTGGCGTATTACTTATTTAATTTAATTTATATATTTTTGCACCATAACAGGGCAGGAGGCCCAATTATAGTGATGAATTGAAAAACAGATCACTCAGGCTTGAAAAAAATCACATTTAATTGTTGTGTTCTCACCGGGAGCCGAACTCGGAAAACTTCCGGGCTTAAGTCAAGTGTCTTAACAATTACACCAAGGAGGTCGTCTTTATAATTTAAAACACAAAAATCCTCATCTTAGAACAGGCTAAGCCATGTTAGATGGAGACTAACCTAACCACAGGACACTCCATATTCGTGTTGAAATGCTTTTGTATAATTTATTTATTTTTTTATTCATACAAATACATATATTACAAAAAAATAGAAAATAACGTATCCCGAACTGTATGAGGCCAAGATTCAACAATATGGAAAAAGGAAGCATGTACATGATTAAATAATAGCAAAAACTAAAATTAAAAATAATTACAAAAACGTTTATTTCAATAAACATCTGGACAACGTGCTTAATAGTATATAAATCTATGCAACATCTCGCAGCAGTCTCCTGAATTTTTTGTAATAATATAACTCAAAAGGTTTAAAAAAACAACTTTATCTTAATTATTCGTAAACACTTTTTTTACCCCTTCAAATAGCACTTTTCAGAGGCCGATTTCGAAATGGCTTTTAGCTCCCTCTGCGAATTTTCTTTCATCGCCAATATTGAGTCAAAATGATTTTCACAAAGGGGTAATAAGTATTTAAGAAACAGTGAAAAGTCACACGGAGCCAAATCAGGTGGAAACGGCGCATAAAGGACGAATTTTGGGTTGTTTTAAGCCAAATAATTTTTCATACAACCACGTTTTTTCACCCGCTATGATGCGCTGAATGGCGGAATCGTCCAAAGAAAGCATCCTTTAGCGACAGATTTGCGTTGACCTTTTGGAAGAAAATGAACTAAAATTAAGAAAACTTCGCAGAGAACACAAAATATCAATTTTTTTACACTGCTGCCATTAACAAACTACAAGGCAGATCGCGCTTAAAATTAATACAAATGTCTATGACAAACCTACAACTTTCGAGAGAAGAAAACATACCAATATCTTGAGCGCGGTGCTTTTCAATTACAAATTCTGGGTCGTATTCGAACACAAAAGTACGTGCAATAAATTTACAAATAAAATAGTACAAATATGTATACAACCAAATATATATATGCCTACCTTATAAATATGAAGGACGGTTGCGTAGGTATGTACTACACAAAATTACAATATATTGTATTATGCGAGTTTTAGGGTACGAGTTGGGGTTGGGTTGATAAACGACCAATCTTACCTCCTTTGTAAGGCTTTCAGTCTTCCACTTCCGGAAAAAGCTAAGCGTTTCCGGTTACAGCCCTTTAATTATTTTCACATACATCTTACGAGTTTGCGCATGGACCCGACCTATTTACTATACGAAAATATTTTGCTTTTATTAATTCTCATGAAAATTATAACATTAAAATTCAAATTACAAGAAATATTAAAATCCAGTACCCAAATAAAATTTAGTATTTTTAATACTTAATATTTTAACTACTTATGTAGATATTTATTTTGTGTAAAATCGTTTCAAAAGTTAAATTATTCAACCAATACTTGTCTGAATATTTGAAAAATAAAAATAAATATTTGCGGTCTTATGATTCACTCGAATATTAAAATTTTCTAGTCTTTTTCAAAGAGTTATAAATAACTCACTATTAGAAAATGGAAATCAAGTTACGGTAGTCAAGAGACCACAACCCGATTTCTTTTTTGGTATTATTTACTTGGTTCAACGACAGGCACTACTTTTTTGATAAATCGTTTCTTAAGGTAGCTAGGACCATCCGAAAATCCATGAAAGTGCATAGTTTTATCTGCCATCGTACATAATATACAGTATACAAATGTATTATGATAAATAATTACGAAGAAACAGAAAAGGTACCGACACAGTCTCATACTCTTTCTCAAAAATAACAGGCATAATCAGTCCCGATGTGCAGTTGTCTTTTTGGCACAGTATCAGGAAGTAATTTGCAAGAGACTGACAGAAAAACATTGTTCAAATACACATTTATCATAATTTCCAGATACCGCCTATCTTCTAAAATATTTGAACGCGTTGTACAATGGGTTCGTACTTATCATCACTGGATTTCATTTCAATGACTTTACCCGATAGTAACTATCAAATTAGACAATTTCTGCTCAGTTTTTCAGGCTGAACTACTCACAATACAAGAAGCTCTCAAATAGTTATTATAAAACCCACCAGAGAGGTGTGTTATTGCTAAAATATTTTCAGATTGTCGTTCGGGCGTTCAAGCTATAACGGATACTCGGTCGGTAAATCCATTCATTGTAGATATTTAGAGTAAAATCAAGAATCTAAAAATCAGAGAGATGATTATTCAAATATGCTGGATAAGAGGACATGCTGGTATAGTAGGAAATGAGAAAGCGCATGAACCAGCAAGAGCCGTAACTTGTAAAAGAACGGCACCTTTTTTCTCAGAATTTTCTCTTAGCTTTGCTAAACGCTGTATAAAACAAAATACGCAGCAGCGTTTGGAAAATCATTACTGCGCTTCTTCTACAGGTAAAATCACTAAAATGTTTTTCCCAACACTGGTTGATGCAGCAAACTTCCGTCGTCATCACCAAAGTACTTTCGAAACGACCCAAATTTTTACCGGACACGGAGCCATGAAAAGTTACCTATATAGGTTTCAATTAAGGAATGATGACTAAAATCTATGCAATGATATTTTTTCACAGAGTATTGAACATCTGTTATTTCAGTGTTTATTTTTCCGTTTACAACGCCATAATTTTGAAGCAGAATGCAGGAAAGATGGAATACCTTAACAGATATCAACACTGTCATTAAAAATAGTTATCACGCGCCATTGTTCTTGGACTTTGCAACAATGGTGAATGGACTCAAAAAGGTAATAAACCAAAATCAGTGATCGAACATCCCATTTCCAAGATAAACAAAAACGATTTTTTTTCGAGTACCTTAGCCTTGTACACGACACGTAAAGCTACAATACAGGGGTCCAAATATATATTTTTTTAAAAGATAGTAAATATCAAGTCGAAACACTCATCAAGGATTCTGGTTCTATTTCACACACGAAACTGTGCTATTCATCTTCCTGGAGAGCGATTAATCGATCAATTTCTTAATTACATATTAATCTCATTTGCCAAAAAAAAATCCTTTGCTAAAGCCTTTACAAGACTAATCTTTAAACTAACGGTGTTAAGTTTGTGGTTTTTTTTTTCAAACTGGCTTGAAGAGATTAAGGCGGACACGTGCGTATAGAACAACTTGAGGCAACAACAGTTTTCAAGAAAACTTGGCAACTTTATGAGAAGCATTAACTTCACTGTACGCCATGATTTTATGAAATTCGTAAACTAAGGCTTGTATACTTTCGTACTTAATTCTTTTCCAGACTTTTTACACTTCCAGAACACACATATTCTATGAAACACTTTCCAGAAAAATTTACAGAGAGCTTTAAAAAGTATCACATTAAAATATATTTATAAATATATATATTTCTTTTTAAAATACATAACGATTGCTTAGTTTCTTAGAGCGATAACTAAAAAAATGTAATTTCGAGTTAAATGAATTATTATAAATTTTCATTTATACAAATCTCTCAGCTCGATAATTACCGTATTTTGTGGATAAGACGCACCCCACAATAATTTGAATTCATCATCGTTCCCTTTCCGCGCCTATTGGTGCATAAGGCATTGCCTTAGTACACCAATCGCAGTGTATATAAAACATTTTTGATACATGAAGGTGCGATGCTCAGTCTTACGCATCGTGTACCAGTCCTGTGCCCAGATTACAATGAAAGGTTAACATTTATCTTCAATTTTATCTAATAAGTAAAATTAAGTTTTCTGTATGAAAAGCAAAATAGACATACATTTTTTTCTTGTAAACATGTTTAACAATAGGTTTTTGACGAAGATATTTCAAATTTTCATGCAAATATACTCATTTTCGTTTAAAAATATCGACTTTTTTTATAAACATTCAAAGATTACTCTGTTAACTTCCCATTATAATCGGGGCCTAGGGACTACCAAATATTTTAGTGTGAAAACACCCCTTTAAATAAATATTTCGGTTTCAATCATGTCAGGAATTAAACCCAAAACTTCTTGCATGGTAGGCAAACGCGCTGACCATTACACCACGAGGCCGACGATAGTTGGAATTAATTTATTTTAAATTTTGTTAGTAATAAGCAACGTCGTTTTGAAAAATACCGGAATCAATGCTGGTCAGAGAGAGTCTGAATTTAATTAATCGGTCGTTGATGACGTGTTGCGCTTTTGTGTTGGTAGGCTTGGCACCTGAAGTTACATGTGTCCAGTGTTGCTAGTGCCCATACAGCCATTGAGTCGTAAATACTCATCCGGGGTTCTGATTATATTTCACACGCATCTTCAACCGCCTGGACACAATAGTGAATTAAAACTGCCATAGAGTCTTTTTATTTATTTTATCAGGAATTTCCACTATTTTTTATCATATTTATTGTATAAAAACATTGACAAAATAGTTATAAAATTAAAATAAAAACGGTTGCGACATACATAATTTATATTGACGTTTCTACCTCTCTAATAGAGTTTAAATCCGTGTTTAGAGGGGAATTCGTTTTAAATTTATGAATCCATATTTATATGTATTATATTTAATTGACATATAATTTTTACTATCTTAAACGGATTCCTCAAAATAACATATTATATTCTAAAAGATACACAATTTTCTACTGTATGGATTTTAGTATAGGGTTAGTTTCGTGTGTTTTTATAATTTAGAATTAAATGTTTTAATATTTGTTTATGATTTTAAGATTTCTGGAAGAATTTTTTTTTTTTTAAATTCCGAACATATAAATGGTAATTTAAAGCTGTAGTTTTATTTAATTTGTGTAAAATTGAATTATTTAGAAATCCCGACTTTCGAGAATTTTGTAAATTAGTAAGTTTTTTTTCTTAATTTCTTTTGTTTTACAAAACAATATATTAAATATGTTAATAATACTCGAAGTAATTTAAAATTGCACTGTTAATTCATTTATTCATAATTTAGAAAGAGAGAGATTACAGAGTCATGCGTGCGCGACGTCAACAATTTCGAAATTAAAATCTCGATTTAAAAATAATGAATCCCCGACTTCGTATTTCAAAAACCGGTTTAATTCCAGAAGCAAGGTAATCCCCTCGTACGGTGAAATAAGGACTCATTAATATAATAAGCATCGCCTCGGGAGACATCTATCGAGATAATGGAAAGTTTCCCGCCAAATGACAATGGCCGACGGCGACTTCCGGCGCGCGTTCTCGGAGCGGAAATGCCTGCAAAACGCCGTCACGCGTTCGACGCGACGCGACGGTGGGAGAGCGTATTAATAACATAATGGCGAATGAGAGTTGAATTTAATAGTATTTGTTTATTTATTTTGAAAACAATATTAAATTACTGGCAACATTCACCTTGACACAAAAAAATATATAACTGAGCCATAATCATATAATGAAGGCCCGATCACTATTTACAATACTGACACGTATTCAAAAGGTCAAGAAAAAGATCGAGGGACGTAGAGGGGTCGGAAGAAAACAGATTTCCTGGCTTCGAAAGATCCAAGCATGGACCAGGATTAGAACTGTGGAGGAGCTGTTTCGCACTGTTCGGAATAGGGAAACTTTCTCCCGAGTGATCGTCAACGTCAACTTCGTAAAGTAATGGTAATGCAAAACAACAAGTCGAAAAGTTTGAAAGTCGTTATAAAAAACTTTGCGATATGTGTTGACCCTTTTTAGTATCTGCACACACAGGTAATAACTATTCAATATCGGTAACCTGCAAATAATAATACAACTGTCCGCAGCATACGAGTTACAAAAATCACGAAAAATCGGAAAAACGAAACAAGAAAAACACTCGTCTATGGTTCTGCTTTTATTTCGGAAACATAACTGGTATTCTTCTTCAACGACCATTTCACAGGAAAAAATCCTGAAAAATGGTAATCTTTGTTATTTAAAAAAAAAAAAAAATTATAGGAGTTGGGTTTGGATCTTCACCAAAAACGGAAAATTAGTTTTTAATGACAAAATAAACGATACATACAAACCTACCTACCCAAATAATAGCGTAAGTCAAAACCGTCTGTAAATCTTGCAAAAACAGATTTCAATGATGAATTACACTGTTTTCTATTTTTTTTTTTTCTATTAGCGTACTATTTAACTTAGCAAAAAAAAAATATAAATATATTTTTGTGCGTTATTTACAAAGATATGATTTTTTAAAGTTAAATTTATCAAATACCGCGCCAAATGACTGTAATCAGTGTGTCACTTTTCAGTAGTGACGTCATGAAACGGTTGGCGTTCTTACTTTCACTGACCGCGGTAAGTTGTATTTCTCCAGCCAATAACAAAACTGACAAGAATCTATGGAATATTGCTTTGATTACTTTATTGAGTTGATCGTAATTTGCTCATTTACCGAAAAATCGGTAGATCTGGCAACGCTGTTAAATTGTCAAAACTTTTCAATCACAGATTACACATTTTTTTTTCTATGGTAAAAACGTTCCTCACAAGGTGCGGGAGCTTTAAAGCGGAAACCGGAAATACTACACGTAGATATAAGGAGTGACGTCATTATTTACGATTTGAAAATGAATACTATTTTTAACATTTTTTATTTATTTTTGCGTGCGTTTTTGAGATATTTCATCCTACTCCAAAATGTTTAAATATTCACGTGTACACGAAAACATTTTTAAAATTGAATTCCGGGTTGGGCTGGAATTCCTCATTATACAACTTAAAATCGCAAACTTAGCATTCTCCATTGAGTTGGTGAAGCATAATAATTAGAAATATCTCAATTCTTTTTTCGCAAATATCTCATTAACTCCTACAATGTAAATTGCTAATTTTGCTTCTAATACCCTCATTTACCTTGCTTATTATGCACAAGGCTTATACTTCATACTTCAAAGTAGATTTTTATGCTTTTAATAAGCCTCCATTTAATCTTTCAGAGTTTGGAACCGAAGGGATATTACATAGTGGGTCAATCAGGAACATCTGCAGCATTTGCTCTAGTGAAGAGAACCCACTTTAAACTCATCAGAAAAAGCCGGCTTGTTGACAGTATGGGCACGCATTTTCACTAATTTTTTTCCATTAACAACACCACACAAGACACACTGGAACTGCCCGACTTCGCGTCGGCATTATTAATATTATAGGTATAATGAAATCACAACATGGCGGCAAGCAGCGCCAGCGCCATCTATTATACATAGTTGTACTTGTTTATAATGAATAAAGTAGTACTGTAACAAAACTCAAACAAGCGTTTTATTAGGCACGATCGGAGTTCGCCAGAATGTGCGTGTGCCCGATCTGCTTTGGTTCAGTTGGCTTTTGCTCTCTCTCTTACAAATACCCACATCATGTAAATTCGTGTCACAGGTAATTCATTCAGTGTTTTTTTTTAAATTTAATTTATTTATTTATTGGGGATATCAACAGTAATACATGTAACAAGAATATAAGTAATAAAATATACAGAGAATAAAACCAATGACAGATATCCACAGAAATATCAAAAAAACAAAAAACAAAATTCAATTTTATTTAAAGCAATTCAAAAGTATTACGAAATGGAAAAAAATATTTATGAAGAAAAAAACATATCAAAATTTAAAATAATGGTCAAGACTTATGTGATAAACAATTTATAAATTAAATATATTTGCAATGTTATTATTAGAACACACATAACAATATGTATGATATGTGTGCCCCACTTTAAGATTTAAATAAAAAAAAATAAAAAAAACATATATTAAATACACGTACAATACATACTAGTGTGTTTGTGTGGGTGTAAGTGAGTGAGAGGGTGGGTGAGTGGGTGTTATATTGGAATGAGGGTGGACATGTGTGTAAATATTGCACAAGTGTCACGTGTCGAAAATATAAATATATATAAAATATTAAGAATAAGAGATAAAATATAATAAAATAAAATAAGATAAAATAAGACTTAATTATTGAAACTAAGTATAAGACAAAAAAGTATGTTTTAAGACGCGCATTTTAAGTGTTATTTTTTTACAATCAAATGGATCAATAAGTACTTAATTATTTGTACTTAATTTAATCACATATTCGTGTACCTACGATATCTTGTATTCATCATATTATCTATTTAATTTCAGAACAACGTAAGTGAATCTTTCATTTCATTTCCCGCAAATTTCTTGCAACAAAACTGCGGCAGGCCAAGCCAACCATTTCGTATTCACAAAAAAAATTACTGCATAATTGATCACGTCGGGGTCACCAATTGTGCCGACGTCGGGCAGTTTCGGTGTGTCTTGTGCGGTGTCGTTGTGGTAAAAACACGGCGAAAGTGCGTGCCCAAAACAGTCATCGACAGGCTTTTCGTTCCTATAGAAGAGTGTTTGGCATTTTGAGTCCTTCTTTGGTTTAATTTACCAATGTCCTTTACTTACTTGACCATGTAAGCCACCTCTCGTGTGAGTTCTTTATGAAGTAACGCCGATCCGATGTCACATAGGTCTTCACACTTGTGCATCGCGACTCTAGCTGTCTCTGAAAGCTGAAAAAGGAGCAGTGCATTTTGTTATTTTTACCGGATGGTGAAAAAAACTGCTTACTTTGAATTGAAAAGGAATTAGAATCAGATTTTTTTATAAGCAACAATTCATGGATAAACGTTTCAGATTAATTTATTTTGAGTAATCAAGTCGACCTTTTTATAAAACAGCAGTTGTTTTCATCGTTTTGTGAAAATAACAAAAATGACTTACAGGGTGTAACCAAGGAACGATATTGCGTGGGAATAAATTTGCTTAATAGTAGAGTGATTGGTGCGTTCGTAAATAAACATTTCTTTATTTATACAGTTTACATACATATGCATAAGGGCGGGTATATTATCTTAAGGCAATTTCTTCCTACCAAACCAAACTATTCAATTCGAGGGAATCAGTGGTATGTGAACATGTTGTTGGATTATCAATAATTTTACTTCAGAAAAAAATATTTATAAATATATATTTTTTAAGAAGTAAAAACTGACAAAATATAAACATCATAGCAGCAGGGTGGGTGTGAAATAATAAATTTTAAAGTAATTCTAAACTCCAAAATTTTATTGTTTCTGGACTGACACCTAAGCGTAAGACGAATGGAGATTATTTTAGCTTCTACGTTACAAAAAATATCATGATTTGCTGCAATCGGATTACCAATGCAGTGATTTATGCACCAATATGTGTGGATAGGGAAATGACGATGTAATATTTAGAAAGAAACATAAAAAAATACAATAGGCAAACAATAATGCGGAAGTTCAGTGGTTTAAAAAAATATTTTTCAATTTTTATATATCGTATTATCAGCGCTACGATTTTTTTTAAGTTTTGTATTTCTGAAATAACTCCGCGTGTAACGTCAGAGGTTCATTTCCGCTTATTCTCATTCAGTTCTTCCCATTGGTCCAGAAGCGACAAGCAGACCGAAAATTTTCCATAGCTCTCAGATCATAAATATAAAATCATCATCATCATCATTCACATAAACCTCCTTCAAAGTAGTGCGTTTTTATTTAAATATTTTTTTTTCCGTACATTTTCAAGAAACTCATAATATACATTACAATTTAATGCTTTAATTTTTACCCCGCGCAAGAAAACATTTTTTCTATCAAATTTTCCGTAGGGCTGAAGTTCCTCATTGTAAAATCCTCATGAAAACGCTTAAGGTGAAACTAATTATTCGTAGACGGCGCTTCAATATTTTTTTATTGAAAAATGCCATTCTTACGTTTATTTTAAATGTAAATTTTGCAAAACTTACTTTATACTACATTGATTGTAACAAATACCGTAACAATATAATTTAAGTCCTTTTCACAAAATGGTGTACAAAACTAAAAAATATTTATCTTATTTTTGGTTTTGTGCATACACTTTCAACTTCACCATCACCGTAGTATATATAAAGTAGATTCAAAAATACATAAATATCTTGCAGATTTATAGATATGCGAACACCACCAAGTCTAAACATGCATTAAAAAAAAAAATTAAAAAAAAAAAATTAAGCTTAATTAAAAAAATATTTCCTCTTACAATGAAGAATTGGTAGGGAGTTGTGAGGGAGGGAGATTTAAGATTAGCCCTTCCTTATTATTTGAATGTAAAATAAATCAAATAAATAGTGAGTGTCCTGATGAAGAGACGTGTTCGTCTCGAAACCGGTAGACTAAAAAATTTGGTAAATGGTTACATACTGATATTTACTAACATAAGCTAAAATAGTTTTAGTAAAAATGAACTTCTTTAAAACGTCACAGGTTTGGGTAAACAATAACATTCAATGATGTAATTACTTATTTTTACATATAAGTTATTAATTTAAAAAATACTTGGTACACTTCCACTTATTTATATAAAATTTTATTTTATTTGTTATTTTTAAATTTAAAAAACCGCTGAACTTTTTTCTTCTTTCCTCGCATTAAAATTAGGGTTCCGCCAAATCCCATATCACTTTTGTAACAAATAATGATTGTGGATGGTTCAGTTTAAGTATGATGTTATGTCATCATTACCCGTGGGTTTTTTTGGATCACGAACGTTTTTTTATTTCCCAGCGGAGCCATAAAATGGGTCTGCAAACATTGGCATTTCTACAGGAGATAAAACACAATTTATTCCTTATTCTTTCCTTTACAAAATCACGTTATTTTTATATTTTATTATAATTTTGATGGCCTTGAAACGGTTTATGATCTCGTTGTTCAGTAGTTGTAACCGTTTATGGTTAACAGGCAGGAATTCTTTTTTATTTGTTGATTTTCAAAACACTATAATTTCTACATGTTATAAAATGATTACAGTAATAAAATTATATGAATGAATACAAGCTTTTACCAGCGGCTTCGCCCGAATGGTATTAGGGAGAAATTAGTTAGGTAATTAATTAGTCTTTTCGTTTATCAATAAGGGTTTTGCCGATGGATTAATATATTTTTCGAAATAGAAAGTACTGGTTGTTTAACTAAAGCTGGGGCGTTCGCAAAACTCACACAAACGCATTTAAAATATACAGGATGTTGATTAAAAAAAGTTTATGTTAAATGTTAACCAAATATGCTATCTTTAATAAATGTGTTTACATATTTTCTCGAGTATAATTTGTACTGTGCATTTTAATTACACTGTATTAATTAATATTTTAACGAACACAAAATATTAAATAAAAAACATGCTTGTTTTAAAATAAACAAATATATGTCATTTTTTAAAGGGATTGTTTTTTTTCGCTCTAATTCAAAAGAACTTTTTAAAAACATTTAATATGTTATCAAGATTATTAAAATCAATATTCTGTGCAAGATTGATTTTTTCTACTGACATTTCTTGGTGGAACTGCATTTTAATCATAATAATCAAACAAAATAAGACGAAACCTAATCAATGGTAAAAAATATAAATAAAAGTGGAATATAACAATATACGTATTTTTATTATTATAATATTCTGAACATTAAAAATGCTTTTGTATGAGTTTTTCGAAAGCGCCAACATTAGACAATCGACTAATACATGATTTGATTAAATGAAAATAAACATTTATTAACCAGTATTTTTAATCCATTGCATATACATCGGTTACTTTTTTTAAATATTTTTACTATGAAATTCAGACAAAAGCAGAAGCATCCTGTGTATATTTTATTACCATATTATTAACAACTAACAAAGTAATAGTTGTCTATGTCACGCTCATAAGGGTGTCTGAGCGCGAGGGAGAAAGAGATTATTTTTTTTATAATGCGTATGCCGTGCGATGTCATACCATGAGCTTATTCACTGATACTACACAATGCGTTTGTGTAAGTATTGCGAACCAGTAGTTTGTATCCTCTAATTGTCACTATGAAAAAAAATATGACGGTTCATTAGTCTATGACGACGCAGAATGGTTATTCTGTTCACAAATCTAAAATCCTGCTATAAAACCAAAACGAAAATCAAATCAAACTCACCATAGATAAATCAAGTCAATTATAGAAATTCAAAGAATTAATTTCAAATATATTGTTTCTGACATTTCACTTTACCGCCTACTCATTTTCAAATAATGTTACTCATTTTTGACATATTGAATATTTTTTTCATTGATTTTTTGTTTATTTCGGGAAGAAAAATACGTTTCTTGTTTTACTTCTCACCTCTCCGGCTATCCCTATGCAAAAAATATGTAGATCGGTCGCTCCGTTGAGATGTGAAGGAAACACCAACAAACACACTTCCGCATTTTATTAGTATGGATTTCAGATAATATTCTTCCTGGCACAGTACCAACTCATTGCCTAGATAGGCTGACGGGGTCGGCTCATCTCGTTCTCGGACTGTATATTTTCCGGTTTTGGCTATCGTTTTTATCTAGGCCGTTTTTCTGCAGATTTTAAAGCATCGAGTTATCCAGGAATTCTTCGGTCTTCCTTGAAATAACTGTGGAAAAATATTCCCTGATTTGTCAGGTGTCTGGTGGTCTCCGCCCTTTGTGTCGTACCATTTCGGATGTGTCTCTTTCAGCTTACTTTTTATTTCAGTGACACCCAGGCAGAATGCGTGAAACCCTCATTTAGTTTTTAACTGTGCTCCTGCTCACCACCCTCCGATTTTTCAACTTTTTGACTGTGACCTCCCAGGCCCAGGGGTGAAAGCAAAAATTGGTATTTAGGAGCGGGGACACCAGGCATTTTCCTGCTCAAAGGAGGTCGCGTACTCAAAATAGTTAAAAAAACACTTCTTCTCGTGCGGTGCCTTATCAGGTTCTCCAGATGTTGGCAATCAGTACAGCAAATGCTTTTTAGTTCTGCGCTACTCCAATGCCATGACAACTGCTTGTTGAATTTACCCGTATTAGTGATTCCTGGGAAAAGATGACCAAAATGGTTTCCTTCGTGTATTTTTCTATCGAAGTTAACTTCACTTAGCTAGTTGGTTCTCGTTTGGAGACGCCAGAAACTCTCATGTTATCATATGTGATCACACCGTTATAAGTGTGATCCCATTGCCAGGGTTCGCGACGTGGACGCTAACGAGTTGGACTAGTCAGTAGTGTTGCCGGCAGAATGCAACTGGGCATTCGCAGCATTTAATAGAATCACACCCCCCAGCAAGATGCGACTCACTGTGACCTTACTGACGGTTGGAACACCTTTAAAACACTGGTTAAGCTCATTTTTTTTATTGGTTAGTGACTTCTTGCACTAAACTAACGATCTACAGGTACATATGTGTGTACAAATAATAATTTTCAATGAAAAAACGAGCTAGATTTCCTTTAATAATTAATATAAGTTACTTGTTAACGGTAAAAAGCGAAAATGTTTAAGAAGTGAAAAAAAGGTAAAATAATATTGCATTTATTCCTGTCCTCTTTTTACGCTAAAATTTGCCGTAGGTTGAATTCGCGAATAAATTATAATTGAGATCAATTATTGTTTAATTGAATTAGTAACCTTCGCTGTGAAAATCGTTGGCGTTGGGAGACTGGCTCTGTGGGTGAAATTTTGGCTCTGTTCCAAAGTTGAGAGTTTGGTTCCTTTACCACACACCCCTTGCTAAATTACGTCAATCCAATTTGCGCGGTGAAAAACTTGGCGTTCTTTCAATTTATTCCAGAAAAATACATTAATCAGATCAGTAACACCTTTACTCAATCAAGTTATGTACAAAAACCACACCATCGATTACCATCAGAGATCGTCAACAAAGAAGCGCACATTTCGTATTTTATTGTATGTTTATTTATTTTTAAATATTATTTATTTATTTGTTTACAAAGAAAAAAAACATTAAATGAATTTTAAAATTAAAAAAAAAAAACATTTCGCTATCCAAGTGACAGGCTTTTCAAAGAATTCAGAGTACTGAATATTATTCAACAGTATATATTGAGAACGTTAGTGGTTACACACATAAATAGAGACATTTACCCTTTTAGTTTGTATGTTCCCAATAAATTTAGTAGAGGGAGATCTCATGTATTGTTTTACACACCCAGAAGCCGTACAAATGCAAGTCAGAATTCACCCATTAATGAAGAAATTTGCTTGCTGAATACGACTTCTGCGGATAATATAGATCTATTTTTCTGTACAAATCGACAATTTAGCAGCTATCTGCATTCTTATTTATTTGAATGGGTGTTTACACACTAGAACTGTGGTCCTGGACTGGTACCTGAAGCATAAGACTGATTATCTTACCTTCATGTAACAAAAATGATCAAGATACGCTGCGATTGGTGTACCAATGCAGTGCCCTATGCACCATAAGGTGTGGAAAGGGAAAGATGATGATGATCTGCATTCTATTCATTAACTTCTAACTTATATTTACAGTCTGCATTACAAAATGGGTTAAACAGCCTGTAAAGTAATGCAGACTACAATTTTTCAAATAAATAAATAAATGATGAGAAACTTCGAACCATACATATTTTGTAGAACGTTAGGTATGAAATTATATAATATTCAGAGTACTGAATATTATTCAACAGTATTTATTGAGAACGGTAGTGGTTACACACATAAATAGAGACATTTACCCAAGCGTCAACCACAACCATAATACAAGATACTCTAATAGGGATCTGATACTAAGTGAAGGGGTCAACACTGTTCTGGCATAGAGACAACACTATTACGTAGGCAAAAGGTCTATAACCTTTTGCCAGAATCGTGGAAAGACGGGAGTGTTGTCAAGTTGCAGAAGGTGTTGACCTCGCTCTTTCATGACATTGGTCGTAGGGAGTCAGAAATGTTGATGCATGCCACGGATTGGAGAACCTTACTGGATGTCAAAAATAAAATATAAAAATAAGGAATAATTAAAAAAAATATATATTTATAGATGGCAACCATGAAGTTTCGCATAAATAAATTGTCTATGTTTTTATGAATGTATGTATGTGTATGCGCATGGGTGTATGTATGTGTGTGTATATATTTATTTTACACAACAGGCCAGGAGGCCCAATTACAGTGTTAAATTGCAACACAGAATACCCAGGTTTGAGAAAACTCACAATTTTTTTTTGTGTTCTCACCGGGAATCGAACCCGGGACCTTCCGTGCGTGAGTCAAGCGTCTTAACCACTACACCACGGAGGCCGCCAGTATGTGTATATATATATATATTTATTTATATATCATTTTATTTTAATAGGTAATTCAACAAAGATACATACTAGAAAACATACAATTTAAAAGCATTCGTCGATACAATTTTACATGCATATATATCTTCAATTATAGAATTACACAAAATAGATTTATATATCAAGTTGTAATCCATATTTTTTAGATCCATTGATTTATGTTCACCTGCGCAGTGTAGGCATCTGTCCTTCAGCTAAAAGATTACACTCCACGGAACTGATTCCGTTGAGCGCCTGGCCAATATTGACAAAAACAATGGCTCATTAAAACAATGTTACCCATTTATTTAAACACGAAGTGCAACTCTCGCCTTTAGATGCTTATTTAATACAGTTTTATGGACATTTTTTTTTTCATAGAGTCTTTATTCAATAAAATATACACATTATTACAATATTAATACATTATAAAGAAAACAAAGTATAAATATATATTTTGTCCCGATAAACTATTTAATAATAAAATTTGGAGAAATAAAACTTATACTTTGTTTTTTGATACACTCACTTTATTTTTACCAACTAGTTTCGGTAACCAACTGTTACCTTCCAGAACTTAGACATAATTATTAATCAATTAAACTTATGTCATAGTCCCATTTTTAATATTTTTCCTATAAAATCGAACTCTACTCTGAACGCAATTACCCCGTTCCCTTCCCTTCCCCCGTCTTAAACACAATTACCCCCTCCCTCATCCTTATCGACACCCACTAATTTGTTCACTGTTTCTTTTATGTATGTTTTGTTATAAAAATACCCTGAAGAAGGTAGCAGTTGGTTACCGAAACTAGTTGGTAAAAATAAAGTGAGTGTATCAAAAAACAAAGTATAAGTTTTATTTCTCCAAATTTAATTTAAAATGATACACAAAGTTATTGCAGAAAATATTAAAAATATATTTAATAATAGTTAGTCATCGGGTGCTCAGACATTAATTTTAATTAATAATCAAATAAAAAGAGTACAGGCATAATACTGTATACGTATAAAATAATAAGCATGAAAAATAGTTTAAAGATTTATTTTTTTTAAGTAAGAAAATAGAGTAAAATATTACAATTAAAACTATAAAGTTTAATTGAACTAATTTTCTTCCTTAAATACGAATTGACTTTTTGGACAACTTTAAGCTCTGGTTGACGGCCAAAAGTAGAATCAAATATTTTTTTTAATATTTTTTGCATTCCGAGTAATCCAAAAGGCATTTTTTAAGACCCCTTTCATTTCCAAATTCGGAAAAAAAAAATTATCGGCCCACCTTAATTATAGGTAGATAGATGTCATTGGAAAGCTTCTGGATTATATAAAATTGTTTTTTTTTTTCTTCCAATGTATATTGTTTATTAGTTAAGGTATAACTTGGTGTTCAAATTTTATTTGTACAATTATTTCAAAATTAATTTATTACATTACATTACAAACAAAAAGCAATGAAATAATCATGCAGATAAAAATTGTTAGTCATATAATAAAAAGATAAAGTGTATTATTTAAATAAGGAAGGGTGAGTGTGTCTTAGTGGGTGGATGAGTATGAAATGGAATATGCAAGTAGGAAGGGAGAGGAGAGGAGATGAATTAATTAGCAAAATAAAATATTGATGTTAGTATATGACCCCCTTTATCTTACGGCCACTAAAAAACTCTTTACACAAAATAAACAATTATATATAACTGAACTCTTTTAACTAGAATCTTTAAAATTTATTCATAAATTTGATACTGATTTAATTGTCGACGAAGAACTAAAACTTGAACAAATTTGCAGCAAACATGGACACAATACGAGAATATCAGAACAATATCATATACAGGACAAAGGCAGTCGAGTCTTATAAACCAAGGATGGAAATTATACTATAAACTACCAGACATAACTAAACAAAAGACTCAGATAACGTTTACAAAATACGAAAAAAATATTACCATTAGCAATAGAATGAGAATTCAAAAAAGAAAAATGTAATCCGTAAGGGTTAATAAATAAATAAATTTCAAATAAAATTGTTTTTAAAGAAAATTTAAAAAGATGATGGTTATTAAGTTTAAACTTTGTTACATGATTTTGATAAATTGTTGCACGAATAATAATTGGCATTAGAAAACATAACTGTAACTGTAGGCGAACACACATACATTTTTTAAATTCGTTAAAAATGGCCCCAAGATTAAAATATTTGGATAAATCATAAATTTAATTATATTTCAAATTTATAATTCTTTCTGAAAAATGTATCGGAGCTTCATTCAGAGAGATATATTTCACTTTTTAATGTGACATAACCTCAAATTTCTGTTTCATAATGTTCCCGCTTCTAACGATGACATTCATTTTGCTTTCACCAAAAACCATGACAGGGCGTGAATTATTTGACATTTATTAATTATTGCGAATTCGTGTGAAACGTAAAAACGTTTGGAAAACTTTAGAATTTATTTACCCTTAATTCATAAATATTGTAACTGGCTTAGACCGTGTATATAATAAATAAACCTACCGATGAATAAAGCGTTTGTTATCGTGCATTTTTAAAAATCTCATTGAACTGTATAAAATTGTTAACTCAGGAGAGTAACGTACCAAAAATACTTGAATTGATTAATTTTAGAGTACCTGCTGTCAACACTAGGTGTACTTTATTGTTTAATTGCTCCAGTACTTCTTCCAACCAACAAAACAATTCATTGATACCAAGACTGCATAGGTTAGGTAACATTTATGGAACGGCTGCAGACATTCTGTCCAATTCTTTACTATCTTATAAGTCCATAATATCAAGTTTATTTGTAGCTGCTCGTCAAACTATTATTGACAATTCAATTCCATAAATTAAAAAATACTTATTTTTTATTTTTTACTATTATATCAAATTGCATTGTAGTATTGGCAAATACGCATTTCATAGATACATATTTTTATTTCTTATTTTTCGTGATAATATATGCTAGATTGTTTATTAATTTAACTTAAATCTGTCTTTCTTGCTAACCGTAACACTTTATTTATTATGATTGCTTTACATAATTTATTTCATAGGCTTATATCTTTGCATTTTTTGCTTATATGCTTACTGTTTTTTCTTGCATACCTTAGTTATTATTGTTTTTTTTGTTTTACTTTGTAAATTTTTTTATTATATCCTTTCTAACTAATTTCACATATTTTTTCTGTATATTAGAATGTAAGCATTTTTAATAATTTTTTTTGTAAATGCCTTTTGGGCGTTAATGAACAAAATAAATAAATGTGAATATAATAAATATAATTTTATAGGATTAATTTTATACAAGTTTTACTAATTAAGGTTTTTTATTTGTGCAAATCGTTGAGGAAATTCTCTTATTGAATGAATTTTGAATATTATTTGGGTATTTCAATATTGATACTATAATTAAATCATGAACGACTTACCTTACAATCCGTTTTGTTGATGTCCGATGTCTGCAGACGATAGACGTGGTCCCTGAAACATTAACTTATCATGAAAACATGTCATTTGCATGGCAAGGGAGGCTATATGGGGAGGAATGTCAGAATGGGGGTAGACGGAAATATTGTTCACCCTTATTCCGATATTTGCACATGGAGAAAATGGAAAGTTTTTGAGATTTTTTTTGCATATCGCCTCCTCAAAAATACAATGTCATCAGTCTAAATTTCTAACTTATTATACGTACAGTGGTCTCTGGATAAGCCCGACCTCCAGCCTATCTTTCTTAAATCGATGTTCAGCTGATTCATTATTTTAAATGTGAACATCATAATATGGAGAGATAACAGAGTAAAACTCTAGGTGCGGGCGAACTATCATTTACAAAAAGCAAAACAAATGAGAGTCGAATGTTTATTATTACTAAACCCCAAGTATGTTTATAAATCAGGGTTAATTATGCCTTCATACTATCGGCCCATTGCTCAGGGGTTACTGGCCTGGTATTATCTTGTCCCAATTTAACGACTTAAATATATTACAATATTTGAGTTTGTCCAGACGTTTGAAGACAAAAGACTGGATTTCACCCCCTCGGGAGTCATTAAGATTAAGTAAATTACAACAGGGATATTCAAACATAGGCAAAATGGTAAATGTTACAGTGTGTAAAGTGGCCACTTAAACCAGCCAATGACAGGTCATAAGCTCTGTTAATGCCTAGACCTTAATATTCCCTTATTCAATGTATTCTCCATCAGTGTTGTAATTTCCTTAAACTTAAATATATTCTTTAAATATTTATTTATTGATAATTTCTAAATTTAAAAGAAAAATCTCTCCTGGGTAGGTATGTTATTCTACGGAAAAATCGTTTTTTCTCTCGTATATAGGTATCTGTAGATAGATCTGTCTTAGAAATAGTCCCAAAGGAATTTAAAAATTCTTTTCACTAGGAATCCCATACGCTCAGCAATTCTAAGGTCTGGTTATTTGAAGCATTCGGATGTGTGTCGAATATTGATTTTTGCATTGCATTCCTGAAGCGTCCCTATAGGAAATAGACTTTTTAATTAAAACACATCCCTTTGTGCGAAGTTATTCATTAAATTGACATATTTTTTTTAAATGCCAAAAACATTTTTAAGTTCACGGTATGACATTTTATTTATTTATTTATACATGAGACAAAATAACACAAAAAACACTAGTGACAAAATTACAGGTAATACCGCCCCAGGGGAAATAATACATTATCCCTGAAGTATGGGAAAAGTACTAATAAAACATTTATTGCATATTAATTTTGAAGTATCGACGAGAGTCTAAGGCGTGTTCAAATGTATAATTGCAAAAATCATATCAAAATATACTCTGGCAATTCTGTAGTAAATCGGCTTCATGCGCTGGCCAATAAACATTCAGATTTAGGTGACGTATTTCTAATGAAATTGTCAACTTATCAACTTATAACAACATATTACAACAGAGATGAAGAACATTTAAGAAAAGGTAATATAGAAGTCTAGACATCTACAGAGCTTATGACCTGTCAATGGCTGGTTTAAGTGGCCACTTTACACACTGTGTAACATTCACCATTCTGCCCATATTTCAACATCTTTATTTCTTCAATTCTTTCATCTCTTGATGTTTGTGAAGTTAAAAAGCTGAAACCTTTATTTATGCGGGTGAGATTCATCTAATTGAATTACTTCACCTATATACTAGGCAACGCCTGAAAATATTTTTTTTAATCAAATGTTTGTGCTACATTAGAAAAGCTGGAGCCATTTGTTTTAGATTATTTATCAAATATAAAAAATACGTGTTTTTTATATGCCATACTACCGCTATGGACATTTCATCAGAATTTTGGTAGCTTACCAATTTAAAAACTCACCGCTCGCTACTGCTGTCTAGCTGCAAGACGTGTTTGGATATTTATTTATTGTACAGCGCCCTTGGGTAATTTTCACAAAAACGGCGCTGTATAAATTATCTCTCTATAATAAGAGCCTATGTAAAGGTATTTGTGGCATTACATGTAGAAAAAAAAACATTACTTATTAATTTGTTTTAACGCACTTCATATATTATGTACCTACAAATATGAATAACAATCGAGAGATTTCTCTATTGAAAGGATATTTGGTATCGCATATTGCACAAAAGGATTCCTTTTATCTTGTATTACCTGTATTGCATACCATACAATGCATATATTTTCATATAGCTGCATAAAACGCATAGTCATAGTACATACACAGCCACTTGAATAAAATGTGCATATATGTATGAAAATATATTCGTTTACAAAATATCTACAAGGTGGCATGTAAGTCAACGACAAAAATTTGAAGGGCAGTAGACCAACCCTTATTAGCCAGGACAACAAAACTCAGATAAGAAGGGTAAATTAAAAAGTCTAGGCTTGTCGTAACATGGTTATAGAAAAGTTTCTAAGTGGTTATATACAAATATTCAATAACATTTAGTAAAACGTTTGACCACAAAATTAATGCTTTAAATATTAATAATAAAGCCAATTGTTTTATATCCAATTAAAATATTAATTTAGTTGGACGTAGACGTCGCCATTAATTACATAGAAACGCTATTTTTTTATTTTTTTATTTTCTTTTATTTAGAAAACATACAGTACAGTTACAAAGTTTAATATTTTACACAATTAGACTTAATTCTGATGGACCAGTGAGGTTTCCATATTATAAAGCAATTAATTATATGTAAGGTTAATTATGAAAGTATAAAAAAGAGAAGGAAAAAGAAAAACATAAATGAAAGTGGTTTAAAAATTAAAATTTAAGTGAAAAAAATATATTTTAAAGTTTGTAGTTTGTAGTGAGTATTTACAAATGGAAATAATATTAAAAATGAAGAAAATTTGTAAGAGTAATAAAAAAATTAAGAATTGAAATAAAGAATGAAAAACATGCTCAGATGTAAAAATAAAATAAATTAGTAATATTTTTATTTTTAAATAAAGAAAAAACATAAATATACACACATTTAATTTAAGGGATTCAAAGAAACGATGAGAAGAATCTTTAAGTGAAATATACGATAAATTCAAATTTAAATTTCGAAATAACTCGTAGTATTTTTTTCTTTTCTTTTAAATTTACATTTAATTACTATTCATTTTATGTTCGAGAAACTTTTTTAACTTTCTGTGATGCTACTTGTGAAAACCTGCAATTGGCTTATTTGTTATTTGTTTTGTTATATAAATATGAGATAATTATAGCTGTTGGTTATCCAAATAATTAAAATAAAGAAAATAAAAAATAAAAAAATCAATTTAAAAAACATCTTCAAAATTAATGACACATTATAGTAAGAGCAGCAATATATTGATTTTATTTACATATATAATATAAGTAATTAAAAGTAGTTTAAAAGTATAAAAACATGCCAATGCAGTAGAGAAAAAATAAAGAAGGAATAACAAGTATAGCAAGTAATCTTTAAAATTTGAAAAAGCAATATAAGGAGACGATTTTAAACCAAGAGAAGTCGATAAAATTTCATTAAAGCGGTTTTAGTAGTAATACGAATTTCAAAAGAGAAATTTGATTTCTAATAATAATATTAATGCATGTAATTTGAGTGATATAAGAGTAAAAGGGATCAACGGGAGTTTTATTCAAAAGTTTTCAATAAACTATCTTTTTAACTTGCAAATCCAATGACAATTGGATTGTGGCAGCAGACATAGCAAAATCCAGGACTGTGAAAAAAATATTTTGATGTTAATTATTAATCTGATCACTTATTTGTGATTTATTTTTCTAAGTGATTTTAATTTTTTTTCCTATCATGACAATTGCTTGATTTTAGTTTTTCAAAAAAATAGTAGAAGATACATGATTTGTAGATATACTCACGTGAGTAAGACAGGTGTTTAAAGCGTTATAATATTAATACACATTCTTATTTCTCCTCAATGACACCTTACACATTGTATAACATTCACCCATGTTTGAACATCCATATTCCTTCAAATCTTCCATATGTCGATTGTTGCGAAGTAAAAATTCTCAATTTCTTTTTCATACCATAGATTTGAAAGTGTATTCTAGATGTAGTATAACCACGCATCGGCCGTGCCCAAGCGTTTTTTTAAATTGTTATTAATACAATGATATATGTTTTAATAAATATAATTAAATGTAAACAAAAAAATTGTAAATAAATAAGTAACAGCGCCGAAATATTTACATTTGGTGGATGTTTAAACATTTTACACCGTGTAAAGTGGCCACTTAAATCAGATAATGACAGGTCATAAGCCCTGTTAATGCCTAGACTTCCACATTCCCTTCTACATAATGTTTTCCCTCTATGTTGCAATAAATTTAAATATGAATGACTCCCTAAAGAATCCAGCCAGTCTGCCAGCATTTGGACATACTAATAAGAAATGTTTAAATATTGATATATTTCTGAATATCGTTTATTTATTTTTCTATTATTTTCTTTAAAACTGATTTAAATATTTTATTTTCTTGAGTCATATAGTAAAAACAATTTATTTTGTTCCACCTTGTACCCATATGTCTGAGAATTTGTATATTTGTTTACAAAGAGACGCCTGCACTCGACTGAAAATTTCCTACAAAATACAATTTACGTAAAATATTATACTACCCTCCATTCAACGGGGGGAATTCATCCCTATTTTCCCCGTAAAACTATAAGGGCCTTACTTATAAATCAGGTATAAAGTTAAGCTTGAGATTAGTGGTAGAATAATGATGGTATTTTTTTTTTTTGTAGCTGCAAATTATTTGTACCTTGCTTTTGTTATGTGCAAGGTTTTATCGAATATATTTTCTATTTAAGTTATATTCCGTTGACTTCAACATTTTTCACCGTAGATAACAATAATAAAAATAAAGCAGAATCAGAATAAACAAAATACCTCTAGAAATATTACATTGACATATAATAAAAAATAAAAAATCGTAAAAGTTGGACACAAAAAAACAAAAGAAGCTAGATACCACCATTGAATAACTTAGCCTGCTTGATCGTCCCTGTAATGAATCGAACAGTCTCTCTTCGTGTATCATTACAGTTCAGAAGCTCAGATAGGTTATAAGTCACAGAAATCCGAGTGTTTACTTTGCATTCAAGCTCCCACCTCGGCCTATCAAACATTGGACAGTATATAATGATGGTATGGCAAAAAGTATTACTTATAAGCCTCGCATAGAGTTAAACTCGGTTTGAATCTGGGATAGCGACTAGAGAAACTTATACCTGCACATTATGTGGTATAACGCTGGAATAAGCACGCGATCTGTCAAACGTCATATTTTTTGGTAATCGAAATGGATAATTTATCAGATTTTTTTTCAATTTTAAACAATTTCGAAGTTCTGCAACCTTCTCAATGCGATTCAAGTGATTTTTAATTATTGGTTTAAATAATATCTGAAAGTTTATATGTTTGTATGTGTTTTGATTTATTGTGATTAAAAATAGAAACACGAATTAACTATAGAAATCATTTTTAACTTCTTCCTAATTTTAATTTATTTTTCTAACGGTTTTCTCCGTGTTCTCGATTACACTGACGCTAGTCTCGATTTGACTTAAGACGTTTGTTTGTGTTGTTATAAAAATTACTGCGCACGCGCAAATATCAGTGTTGACTGTTTAAAAAATTAAGCATGAAATAACCTATGAATTGTTATACTAGGTAATAAATATTTTTATAAGTAAGCTTGTTTTATATCGGTTATAAATAGTTAAACCGGGTTTAGTTATTTCTTAATATAAACCTGGTATAAGGAAATCTAATAAGTAAGGCCTCAAGTTTAAAATATTCGGCTGTCAAATAAAAAAACCCAGTAAGGGACAAATATTTTTTAATTAATTTGTTTAGTTATTCAGTAGTTCCTAGGTTATAATGTATAGGTACAGTGCTGTTGAAATTTTGATTGAACTAAGTTCGTATAGGGGAAATTAAACCCTCAAAAAACTTTTTTGACTGAGACAAGACTTGAGGCGATGTCTAAAAATGTTGTGTCTATTTGATACTTACAATAAATCGTACAAAAAAATAGCGCATGAAAAATTATATAAAAATAAGGGGTTCGAAGTGTCAGTAGGGTCGCAGTGAGTCACACCTTACTTAAGGATATGATTCTAGAAAATACTGCGAACTTCGAATATGATATATTTAGCTGAGATATTAATTTTATTCATTTAATTAGGATAGGGTGGGGTGGTTCATACGCCAATATATTAAACCCTCTTAAAATATTACAAAGATTAATTATTAAAGTAATTATAAAGAAACTCTCAACATTCAATACGGAGAGTCTATTTAAAATATTTAAGGTTTATACAGTAGACACTCTTTATAAAATAAATTACATTATACAAATATATAAAGAAGAAAAAATAAAAGAATTTGAGATGAATAAGTCACTGAGATACCAACATAAGATTAAAATTTCTAAATTCCACACAAGTCATGGTCAAAATAGCTTTGTCTTCAAAGGTGTAAAAATTATAATAATTTTCCCAATGAACTAAAAACTATTGAAAATAATATATCAATAAATAAATTTAAAGTAAATCTAAAGAAACTTTTTGAACACGTGTAAAAACTACATTTAATTTTAATTAGTATGAATGTATTATTGTTTTATGTTTTTTCTGTATATATCCAATGTTTTTATTTTCTCATGTACTCGTTTTTAAAATTATATAAAATCTTATAATAAACAATAAACAACTACAACAGTATAAGTCACTCTCCAAGCACAAGAGTAGTCTCTTTTTTGGGGAATTACAGTGATAACATTTACTAGATGTGTAAAAGTAGAGATGTATAGAATTTTTTTTAAAACATGTACCTTTTACGAAATTTATTAATAAAAAATAAAATAAAAATCATTTTTTAAAAGAGAGCAACAACGTATAACAAAAATTACAATATGTACAAATAAACAATAATAATTATTATATTATTATGATTATTTTGTTACAACAAAGAGGGTAAATATTTTTGAGAAGGGAATACGAAAGTCAAGGCATTTACAGAGCTTGTGTCTTGTCATGTATGTCTGAGAGATAGAATAAGAAATAAAGAATAATCATATACAGGATATCATGTATCGTGCAGCAAAATTAAAATAGCAGTGGGCAAGACACTTGGTGACGCAAAATAAAGGCAGGTGGACACCCAGAGTTATAAAGTGGAGACCATGGGCAAACAAAGAAGTGTTAGAAGGCCACAGAAAAGATGGGTAAAACATGGATGATGAATGCGGGTGATAGGAAGGAATGGAGACGTTTGGAAAATGCCTTTTACACACTTTGTGACATTCACAATTTTACCTGTGTTTAAACATCCACATTTCCCTAACTCTTCTTTCTGTTGACTTTTAAAAAGTAAAATAGCTGAAACCTTTGTTATGTGCTGATGAATTGTAGCACACAGAGATTAAACATTCGAAGTCCAACGTTCAATTGAGAAGACATGAAGATGTGGTTTATTAATTTTATTGTTTAAAAGATATAACAAAAACCATTTTCTTGTTACACTTAAAAAATACTGTGTATATCAAAACTAAGTATTACGTCAAAGCGACGTAGTAATCACAAGAGATTACATTTTTAATTCATCCTCAAAAGACTGCGTATGGATTTATATAATACAAGTTATGGTCTTTTGGAGGGGTAGGTTTGATACGAAAAATAGGTACATTTATTCTTCTTACGCTATATCTTGAGATTTACGCAAATAATATTTCACACGCGTTGAAACATATGGTTTTCAAATGCATACGATAAAAGACCATTTCCAAAAAAAATATATGATTTCTGCATTTCTTAAGATGTCAATATTGATCCCAAGGGCTTTAGAAGAAGGTTAAGTGCCAAATGCATCAGAATTCTAGGCATATTTCATTCTGTGGAGAACGCAATTTCTACCACCAGCTTACTAAATTCAATACGTTCTATGTTAATACACCTTTTATCTTTCCGCCGGACGAATTTTACCCAAATGATACAGGTTTCAGCTCGTTTAATTCACAAACAAATATTAATTTATTGAGTGCAATTTATAACGTCACGTCGCGTCGGTTACATCACAAGAACGGGTGGGTTAATGTTGTTATTATATTGTATGTAAAACAAGTTTACTTACATCCCTCCAATGTAGAGATAGCCAGTCTTGTCATCTATGTGTAAGGTTTTGTAGAACATCTTTCCGCAGGAAAACTGCGAAACGAAATCTGGAAAAAAAAAATAACATCTGTTACTTTCGATTTCATTTCGATTACAATTCAATTTAGGCTAAGTGTGGTTTTTCTATGCCCACCTACATACAAAGCGCACGATTTTCCCGGCAAGTGTAATACTATACGTGTTTCTGTAATAAACGTCATGGGTGATCAAGGAATCCACAGACAAAAAATATTTAGAAGGTAGATTTATTTTGTTTTATTGGAATTGTCTATGACTAACAGTGGTGGCGGTCGTTTTTGTTTGTCTTAGATAATAATTATTGTGTTTTTTCCTTAAAAAGTCGAAATAATTCACTAATTGGGTTAAAAAAAGAGTGGTGTACATACAATTTTATCTATTATTAAGTGTTTTCAGTAGTTTGTGTTTGTTTTCGTTCTCTGTCCCGAAACCTAATAACCAGGTAACAATTATTTTTTCCATACACGTGTAGCCAAATTTTTTTTGGTTTTTACAACTTGTTTTGTACTTTTCTTTTTTTTTATTTGTTATAAATGAACGATAAAGAGAAACCTCCGGATCCACCGGATGGATCTCAATTAGATTCGTCGTGCGGTACAATGGACACTGTTCCAGATCCCGCCGAATTTGTTACAATAAGGCCTAAATCAAAAAAACTCAAACTTATAAATTCGGAGAGGAAATCGAGTTCTGAGTCAGACCGCCCCCTCCCACACAAAACACCTAGCCCCCGACCCTCAGCTTCTACAAACCCAGGTACTCCAGAGGTCACAAACACTTTATCGCCTATTACCACACCTACCAAAGTCCAATCCCGCATGTACAATGGAATGGATCGTGCTCCATTTATCGTACATGTAACAAAAGTACAAGTAGACGGCGTCACCCAAACCAACTTGTACGATATTGACTTCGGTCGATTTCTTCATAGAAACAATATTCGGACTGCCTGGAACGGAATCAAGTCCGTCGGCCGTAACCGTATTTCTGTGGAGTTTAAGACGGCAAACGAAGCCAATACGTTTGTAAAATCAGAAATAGCTAAAAAAGATAATTATAACGTTTTCATTCCGACTTTCCTAGTAACTAAACAAGGTGTTACCAAAGGCATCCCTTCGCACTGGTCTGAACAGGACATTGTGGAGAATGCCGAGGTACCTCATGGATTCGGAAAAGTAATCAAGGCTCGACGACTGAATTACAGATCGAGTAATGGTGACGTAGTCGAATGGAAACCCTCCCGCACGGTGGTTTTGACCTTCGACTCAAAATCTCTACCTTCCCACATTTCCATCTTCAATGTGTCCCTCTCCGTAGAACTCTACGTATTTCCGACTATTCAGTGTTTTAAATGCTGTAAGTACGGACATACAAAGACTGTCTGTAGATCTCTTGTGCGCTGTTACAAGTGTGGCTCCTCACACAATGGGGAATCCTGCACGGTGGCGGCAGAAGATATAAAATGCCTCAATTGTTCTGGTAACCACTCTGCCACCAGCAAGCTGTGCCCTGAGCTTAAAAGGCAACAAAACATAAAACACACGATGGCTGACAGAAACATTTCATATATTGAAGCTTCTAAAATGTTCGGAAAAGCGACGATTTCCTATGCAGAAATCGTCTCTAAAACGACAAAACCGAATGTCAATGTTGTTATGCCCGCGCCCTCCGCGCCAATATCCTACAAAAAAGCAGTAGAGAGGAAGTCGAGGTCAAAAAAACTACCTTCCAAACCTAATGTTCCTCATCATGACCCTTCATTTCTGTATTTCCCGAATGGACAACTTCCATCTGGTTCTAATGGGAATGCTTTTCCTAGCACAGTCCCAACATCGAACAATACAATTATATCTACCATATTGAGTATTCTAGTATCGATCCTTCAAAACAATCCACAAATACCGTCCAACGTCGCCCATCAACTTCTAAATATAACCTCCCTACTTAACCACCACCATGGCTCCTCAGATGAGGATTCTGCAGTGGAACAGCCATAGCATTTTAAATAAAAAAGAAGATCTCTTGCATACATTGCAAGAAGAATCTATTTCAATTGCGGCCATTTCGGAGACGTGGATGGTCCCGGGATCTACTATTAGATTCCGGGGATTCCACTGTCTGCAAGATGATCGTGAGGATGGGAAGGGTGGCTCTGCCCTCCTCATCAAAAACTCCCTTCCCTTTATCCCTATTAATGTCAAGACTGACGGCTGTCCTTTCCAAGTGACAGCTGCAAAGGTTAATGACTTGACCATCCTTTCCATGTATATCTCCCCAACCAACAAACCCTCAAAATCGATACTTTTATCTTTGTTCCAAAAATTGACCCCTCCGTTCCTTATCCTTGGTGACTTTAATGCTCACCATGCCCTGTGGGGTGCTCCGACATGCGACAGGTTGGGAAGAGATATTGTTGATCTCTTGGATGATCTCAATATGTGTGTCCTTAATGATGGCTCCGCGACGCGCCTTCAGCTTCCAAATCAGCGACCCAGTGCAGTGGATCTCACCATCTCCAGCGCTGCAATGGCACCATCTGTGCAATGGTCAATTAAGGATGACACTATTGGTAGTGATCATTACCCTATAGTAGTCAACCTCATATCCAGCCATAGATATTGCCAAAGTGGCCTATCCCCTGGGGGAAGACGAAGACCGAGATACATTACAGAAAGAGTTAAATGGAGATACTTCTCTGACGACATTGAACTTAAAGTGAACGAGCTGCCCACCCCGACGAAAGAGAATGTAGTGAAGTGCTATGAAGCATTGTCATCATGCATCGTCGAAGCAGCAGACAAACATGTCCCTGTAAAGGAGAAAGGCAATAGAAGTAAACCCCCCCCTGCCCCATGGTGGGATAGCGAATGTGCGGAGGCAGTTTTGAAAAGGAAAAAGCAAGCTAAAGTTTACTCCTTAAACATGAGCCTAGAAAACTTGTTGAGTTTTAAACAGGTTGAAGCTAAAACAAAACGCCTCTTAAGAGACAAGAAACGACAAGGATGGAAAAACTTCTGTTGCTCTTTATCACGAGACGTGCCTATATCAACTGTTTGGAGCATGATACGTCGATTTAGAGGTTCTTTCACTCCACCAGTGAGACGTCCTGAGACCCTAGGGTGGGTTGAGGAGTTCGCCAACAAATTAGCCCCGCAGACCGCAAATAACTGGAATGAGTCTCCCTATTGGTACCAGTTTACAAATAGAAGCTGGTTAGATCATAGCTTCAGTTTAGATGAACTGAAGACTATTCTGACCCGGCTCACAGACTCAGCTCCAGGGATTGACGGTATACTGTATAGTTTTATCCAACATAACAGTGATCCTACCCTCTCCTACATCCTATCATTGATCAACATGATCTTTGAATCAGGAAACATCCCCCCTTCATGGAAAACCCAATTCATTATCCCTATCCTTAAACCCAACAAAGACCCAAACTTTGGGTCTTCCTACCGCCCCATAGCCCTCTCCTCCACACTGTTGAAAGTGGCGGAACATATGGTGAGACAACGCTTGGACTGGTTTGTGGAGAGCTCGAAAACTCTCCCCGAGTCCCAATTTGGATTCAGGAAAAGAAAGAGCACTATTGAAAGCGTGTCGGTTCTGACATCTGATATCAGAGCCGCTCTTACTAAGAAAGAATTTCTTATAGGTGTCTGTCTGGACATAAGTGGTGCATATGACAATGTTATTATCCATATTCTAGAAGCTAAAATGCTACGAATTGGAATCCCGCGAAAACTCACTTCCTTTATAGCAAATTTGATTCTCTCCAGAAAGGTAGAAATCAGTGTTCGCGGTCATGCTGTGGTGGAGAGAGAGTTGAGCAAGGGACTACCTCAGGGTTCTGTCCTGAGCCCGATTCTCTTCAATATCTATACGCATGACATAAGCGGAATTGTTCCCTCAGAGACAAGTTTGCTTCAATACGCGGACGACTTCTTCATGTATACATATGGGAAGGACCCAAATAATCTAGAAAATACTCTAAATTTAGGTATGAGAAACATCAGGAATTGGTTAGTGGAACATGGCTTGGATCTATCGACTGGTAAAAGTAATGCCATAACCTTTTGTAGACAGCGAAAAATCCCAACCATAAAAATTCAACACGGAGATGAGATAGTACCTTTTACGTCCCAGATTAAGTTCCTGGGAGTAATTCTGGACACTCATCTTACATGGAACTCATACATAAATCATATAGTAAACAAGTGTCAAGCCGGATTGAATACGTTAAGAGCAGTCTCGCGAGCATGGTGGGGGAGCCACCCTTTTATACAGAGACTTTTTTATACTGCGTATATCCGGAGCCATCTAGATTATGCCTCGTTCCTTTAAGAACCTTGTTCAAAAAAGAATCTCCAAAGACTTGACCGGATCCAATCCCAAAGTCTGAGACTAGTCGTCGGAGCCATGAAGTCATCTCCAATTAACGCTTTACAAGTAGAAGCTTGTGATCCCCCACTTGGTATGAGAAGACAATACTTGGCGGATAGATTTCTTCTAAAATGCTCTGTCCAAAAAAACAGCCTGCTCCTCAAAAAGGTACAATTTCTCTCTGACTGCGTGACATCCTCATCTTTTTGGTTTCATAAACCACCCCCTTTACTAGTCAACAGTTTTCATTTTTACAAATCTTTCAAATCTAACATTTATCCTAAAGACCTTCTTCCCCTTTATCGTTTCCCATTTAAAACTTCTATTTATGCCCCAAGTATTGAACTCACATTCGGAGTCGAAAGCCACCTACAGCCCCGGTGTACATTCAACCGTATTCGGTCGTCAAGATGGATAGGTTGGAAAATTATCTACACTGATGGATCTCGGTCAGATTCGGCAACCCATACGGGTGCGGCTATATATTGTGAAGACAACAACTTTCAAAGATTGTACAAATTGCACAAGAATGCATCTGTATTTACCGCAGAATGTATCGCAATCCGAGAAGCTGTCAAATACGCCTTAAGCTCACAATATAGCAAGTTCCTAATCCTGTCGGATTCCTTGAGTGCCTTACAAAAAATCAAATCCCCTCCATCCTTTTATCCCGAGGATGAGCTCTGCGTGGAAACTCGATTTCTTCTTTCTATATCAGAGGCATCCAATAAGAGTATTGTTATGTCCTGGATCCCTAGCCATTGTGGTATTCCCGGTAACGAAAAAGTGGACGCGTTAGCAAAGGAGGCGGTCCACTCCGGGGATCCTGCCTATAGTAATTTACTACCACTAGGTGATCTCCTTGTTATGACGAAGGAGAAGCAACTTCGCACATGGCAAGAATATTGGGTAGCCTCTTCCCAAGCCAAGGGTAAACATCTTTTCCAACTGAAACCAAATGTTACAGAAAAGCCTTGGTTTTCCAAAGTGATTCTGAACAAGTTTGAGACATCCTCCATATGCAGAATGCGCATTGGGCACTGCTGCAATGGTTCTCACCTGTTCAGAATCCATGTCCGGGACTCTGCCATTTGCGAATGTCAGCTAGATGAGGAAGATTTAAACCATATTTTTTTTGGATGCCCCATAAATGATTGTTATCCTGATTTCCTATCCGACCTCTCTAATATTAATATCCCATTCCCTATTCATATTCTAACTCTCCTGTCCCCACCCAATAAACGTGTATTTAAAATCCTATGTAAATATCTAGTTGTAAATGGTGTACAGCTGTGAATATGTTTTATTATTATATGTATATATTATATTAAATACTAACATACTAACTTGTACATATTATATTACTAACACATGTGTATATATGTAAAAAAAAAAAAAAAAACTACTCGACACTGGCCAGAACACCCAAGTTGAGATGTGAAAAGGCCATGAAAAAACGAAGAAGAAGAAGAAGAATTTTGTTTTATTTTATTGAATACTAGCGGACCCGACAGACGTTGTCCTGCACGAACATTGGTTTGCCTGCTATTATCTTAGGAAAAGACTTTTCGTTGAGAAGTAGGTACCTAGGTAATTGTTTGTGGTTGAATTCCAAAACAAAAAAATAAAAAGATTTAAATATTTTATTTAAGCAGGAACCTAGGTACTTGTTTATGGTTGAATTCCAAAACATAAAATAAATATTTTTTTCAAATATGGGATTGTTTTTGCAAACGTCAAACTCCGATCTTCTCTGTACTTATGTAAAAATACGACTTTTAAAAATGTATTCAATTTAATATTATTTTAGTATTACTAAAAATCCAGTTAAAAGAAATAAATGGGTAGAAATTATAAGGAATTTAAGGAAATAATCTGATTGAGATCCACAAAAAACAAATGCTCTTTGTAAACATTCAAAAACAATTTTTATACACAAAAAACAACATCTTCCCATTTTTTTGCAAATGCATTCTCCTCGAATGCAACCCTGGTAGATCGATTAATAAAACATTTATGCTCCTAACTTTTTTTTACATATTCGATTAAAGATTTTAATATCTACGAACAAGCACAGCGCAAATATCTATATTTCTCTAAAACCCGCATGCAAATCTGTTGAACTTTTTAAGAGGAGTACGGTGACATCACACGTACAGAGGAATTATAAATATAAAGATATTAAAACGCCCTCAGCGAGTTTAAACATATTTTCAAAATTATTACATAAGTGAGCTATATACATTATTTCCAATCTAAAAAAATCTATATATATAATATAGGGTAAAGTGTAAAATTGTCTACACTTTCAAATATTTTCTTTATTGTTTAGGTGAGTACTAAATTAGATACGTTAATGTAAATAACGTTTTTATATCAAAAACAGTTTAAACAAATTATTATTATTCTTTTTGTTATTCTTATAGGTGGGGGTCAGTGCTATACACGCTCTTGGCGTCACTGCGGCCTGTGAAGATTTATTATGATGGGTCTCCGTGAAAAGTTCTCACCCTCCAAGCCCAGTTTTATAAAGAGCCTGGCTACAGTGCAGAAGGCGAGAGTTTACATTTTGCTAAATCTCGTCCTCCAAGCCAAGATTCGTAAAGTATCGTATAGGGGGCGAGCTCTTTAACATCCTTTGGTTTAACCAGTAGTCCCCCTAGTGATGATGAGACTCCTTTTAAGATGTAAAGCATCACATTTACATAAAATGTGTATGGTATCTACATCTACATCTAGAATTTTCGGAAAGGTTCATTCTAGCAAGGTGTTTGGTTAATCTGCAGTGCCCTGTAAGGGCTCTAATGATAACATTCACTTGATTTTGGGAGAACTTATTAGGTCAAAAGCAAACCTTTGCGTGTACCTTTTTATCAGTTCCTTTGCATAGTGCTAACCTGTACTTTTTGCCAGAGCATAACGCTCTGCTTCCTGGCCCATGACCTAAGCTCATTACGAGGAGCACATTTAAGCAACCCACGGTTGGGCTCAAGACCTATTAGGGCTATTTCAGCTCTCAGCCTTGCCAATTCATCAGCTGCCTCGTTAGCATCGATGTTTGAGTGTCCAGACTGTCCAGGTACCCAAATCAATGTCACATTGTTACACACAATTAATCACCTTTGGCACTCCCAAGTTAATTTAGAATTGATCGCAGCAGAGCTCAGTGCTTTTAGAGCAGCATGATTGTCTGAGAGAATAAAAAATATTTTTAAAAAATTAAACTTATTTGTTTTTAACCACTAATTTTTATTTTTCACCGACCGGTTTCAAAGCAAACAAGCTTCTTCGTCAAGGTTTACGTAACTAATGAATTGATTCCTTTTTAAAAAATATTTTTATCATGTTCACTAAATACTACACATAGACCCAATAAATCAAGTAGTTTTTTGCTTACACGGGTGGTAATTTGATATCATTATTTTCGAAGTCAGACAGGAGAGTACTAAAAGAAATATTGTTTTTTGGTCATTAATTATTGTTTTCTTATTATGAATCGCTTTTTTAATTTCTAAGATTTCTAAGTTGTCTAATTTTATTATTTTATTTTCAACATGAAGTACTTTTAATCTAGTGTCTTTATTGAAGTTTTGATTTTTTTCTATCAGATGATTTGCAAATTCAGAAAAAATAATATTATTTAAGCATCTTAAGTGTTCTTTTACTCTAATATTAAAGTTTCTTTTAGTTTTTCCAATGTAGATTGAATCGAAATCATTACAATTTAATTTGTATATTCCAGATTTATTATATTTATGGACTTTGTCTTTGTGATTTTTTAACAATTTTCCCATATTATTAGGTGTGTAGAAAGCCGGTATAATGTTTGATGGTAGGGAATTAGATAATTGTTTTGAAAAAATGTCATTTATAAAAAGAATCCGCCTCCATTGTTTACGTGGGTTTGCTTTATTTACTGTGGGAGTCGAACATAAATATTTGTTTATAAGTTTGCGTTTTTGTTTTTGATTTAATATTTTATCAATTAAGTTCTCGTTATATCCATTATTATTAGCAATCTGATTGATTGTATTAAGTTTTTTTTTATTAGTATCATCTAGTGCAACGTTAATTAACCTTTGTATCATTGAATGGAATATAAACTTTATAAAAAATATTTAGTTTTTGTATTGTCTGCGCAAATTTTCTCAAAAATGTTTTCATTCTCTGTGGTAACAAATTTAGATAGTTAGAATGACTCAATAACTATATATTTGAAAAATGTAAATTCGTATTTGAAAAATATTTAAAAATAGTAATAATACGTACTTAACATTGAGATATAATACATTAAGATAACACTTCATTCAAATCCGAGCTAAAAAGTCATCCCCAAAGGACAGGGATTGACCAGCGGAGATAGCAAATATCGTCACGTCGACTTTGACAAGCAAAACAAGTAGTACAGTAAAAAGCACGGACTGTTTACATCGGTCTACTGTAAGTTTTATTCAGTGTGTCGCTTCTTTCCGCATACGAGTCACCTTATGTATCGTTTCACTATACACCTAACTAACTGAGCAGGACAGAGGCAGGAAATAGCTTACGACAGGTAACATATTAATAAAACGTTTTTTAACGTTAAAATAGCTATTTTAAACAAGAATTGATTAAAGTAAAAACATTACTTAATAGTGAAAGGTTATACCATCGTTTTTTCTATCTTTTCCAGATCGGTTTGTGCAGTATTAAGACATTTTAGTAATTGCGAGGAGAAAAGTAGCCGGAGAAAGCTCGCAACAGACTAAAGTCCGTTTTATCAATCATATGCCTATTGGCCGCCGGTTGACGGATCATATTTTGAGTTCTCATGTTTACTCTAGTTATTTTTTTCTTTATATATACGCCCAATAGGCCTTTCTAAGGACATATTTATACATAGAAAAAAATTATAAAGGAAAGTAGAAAGACACAATGATGTATAGTAGACTTGGTGAGAGTGGAAGCGGGAGATAGATGTTTATAATTGAACTTGATTCAGTAATCGTTTGAAAGAAGACAACTTGTTATCAAATAAATAAAGACTAATATTTTAGCAAATTTAAGAATGAGGAATTCCACTGTTTTCTCATTTATTTCTTTTCTATTAGCGTACTATTTAACTAAGCAAAAAAAAAATTTTTTTTGTGTGTTATTTACAAAGATATGATTTTTTAAAGTTACATTTATTGACTGTAATCAATGTGTCACTTTTCCTTAGTGACGTCATAAAACGGTTGGCGTTCTTACTTTCACTGACCTGACAAGAATCTATGGAATATTGCCTTGATTACTTCATTTAGTTGATCGTAATTTGCTCATTTCTATGTTATGGTTGTTTTTGCGAACGTTTCGATTTAGAAAAACCTAGAAAGTTGACATAATCTCTGGTTGAAATGTCAAATTATACAAATTATACTCTTTTTTTTACTATGATCAAAACGTTCCTTACAAGGGGCGGGGGCTTTAAAGCGGAACCCGGAAATACTACACGTAGATATAAGGAGTGACGTCATTATTTACGATTTTAAAATAAATACTATTTTTAACATTTTTTATTTATTTTTGCGTGCGTTTTTGAGATATTTCATCCTACTCCAAAATTTTTAAATATTCAGGTGTACGTGAAAACATTTTTAAAAATTAATTCCGGGTTGGGCTGGAATTCCTCATTCTGGGCATAGGGGAATGAAAACCATAGTTAGTTCTATGGTTATCAGTATGAAAGAGTAAGTTTTGTCTGAGGTTTTTCGTTGGGATATTTAATTTTATTGAGCTTAGTAGTTCAGGCGCATCGAGGAGTGAGTTGAGAATATTAAATAGAACTAGGAAGTCAGATTTATTTCGACGGTCTTGAAGAGAAGATATATTTAAGCTAGTTTCTAACTCATTATTCGTATATTGGTCTCTGGATAAGCCCAACTTCTAGCCTATCTTTCTATGGTATTTCAATGGTACTTAACCTTTGATAACTTATTGAAAATACATTTAACACGTGTATGTAAATAGCATGCTAATTGTTTTATGTTGATGGCAGGGGCGAACCGTGTATAGAAGCGATTATGAGCAGCTTACCATTATATTTGACTAACCGTAATAATGTTTTACTGTAATTTTATTTACCGAAAAACAAGTAAATAATGACTATTTATTTTAAATCATTTCCACCGTTTGTATATTTATTCTAATATAAATATTAATATTAATAAAACGCGCCCAGCGCCTGCGGTGAGCCAAGAAACTAGCCAATTATTCCAGCTTATTTATTCATACAAATAAGTTTACTATATAGTGCGGGTTTTTTTTTCCTAGATTAAACTTGCAGATTACACAAATTATTTAAAGATTCTTGATTTGGAAAACAGTATTTCAAACATTATTTCTTAGGGCTATTTTTCTTTGAGATGGTTCTTTTGACATAAGATCATTTATTTTCATGCGTCATATTTTTAGCACTATTAATTTCTAGAACAGTTCGGCCAGTTGACATTTAAATTGAATATTTAATATCGACCAAATTCATAGTGCTTTTTTAAATTTATTTTTTAAAGAGCTTTGTATTAAACTAAAAGATAATATATCTTTAAAATATAATTACGAAATTACGTCGTTTGAATTCATTTCATGGATGAGAGTTGTTGTATCACACAGAGCCACAGAAAAATATCAATTTATAGTATATATTACTTATATCATGTACCTTCTATGTAGGTACAAATATATGATTTTTTATAGCTTACCTGTTAATAAAACCACCATTTGCTACTGGTTAACGGGCAGGTGTTACCGAAAAAATAACACTCAACGAACAAATTTATTTCGGCCTTTATAACGCAAATACAGGAGCATCTTTAAAAAAACTGAATATGCAGAAAATCAGCCTCAGTCTTTACATGTTTCAACAAAATACTTTTTATTAGGAGGTACCAAAAAGTATGCCTTTTGGGAAACCAGATTAAATATCGGAACGTCCGCGTCCGTGCGGCGCGGCGTCTTAATAAAAACCCCCGTAAACTAATGGGAGCCTCAGATCAGCATAATTTAAGAATATAAGATTTGCGTGAGATTAAAATAATACGTGCTTGATGGCTCCATAATACTTCATACACGTGCGTGAAGCGCATAACAGGATAGATATTTTATCTTTATGGTCATAATGTGTCGTCAAAACGTCATTAATATTATCACCCTTTTTATTCAAATGGTGTACACATTATGAACACCGTTGATAAGGCGCCATCTCTTGATTTTATTACGCAAAACAACGTCATTTTAAAATCACGTCGCGTGAAAGCTTAAATAATATTGTTATGAATTTCAAGGAAAATTTGTTTTGCTATTGTTAATTATTTGTTATAGATACTTAAATATTTTTTTCACGCACAAGTTTTGCAAAGTTCTTTTTTATAGATGTACACTTTTAACTATTTTAAACCATCCACAAAATTTTGAGTTTGTCCCAATTTTTGTAGACAAGGACTGGATTCAACTCCCTAGGAAGCTGTTAATATTAATATATTACAACATATACATACATATATAAATGCCAAGACTTCTATATTACTTTCTCTAAAATATTCTTCATATCTGTTGTAATATGTTAATTTAAAACCATGTTTTAAATTTGTTTGTAATTTTCTTTTCTACTTAGGTTCAATTGTGTAGCCACGCAGGCAATTTTTATTGTTGTTTAGCACATACTTAAAAAATAAAAAATAAAGTTTTCACACTGAGTATATTGCTTTGTTTTAATGTTTTCCATTATTTATGTACGTATTTTAAGTAATCTTCTCTCTAACACAAAGTTTTTGTCTTATTTATTTTATTTTTCTTTGAAAAAATAAATATTCGCGTTTCCATGATTTTAACCCAAATATTTCATTTAGAGAGCCATTTTCAATGAGTTGTAAATAACTCACTATTAGGAAACGGGAATCAAGTTAGGGAAGAGTGGAATTTAAACCATGAACCTTTGATCCGTGAGTCCGAAACACTAGCTACGGGACCATAACCTAATTCATTTTTACAAACGCTTTTATCAATAATTTATTTCAGTAACTTAAATCTCGTTTTTATTTGCATTTTGCTTAGTTCATGATTTTTTTGCTTCAAAGCATTTATATGCATGTTTATAACTTGTTTATACTTTTCTTTCTTCTAGTATACAGCAAACTGTGTATTTTTGGCAACACTGAAGATTTTAATACTACCGTATACACATATTTGAATATATGTTTTCTTAATATGTATATGTATTCTAAAGTATTAAATTCTGTTATTTATTCCTTTCTTTATGTCTTTTTTTCTATTAACTATACTTGTAGAAGACCTCCGGGCATAAAAGTGAATTAAATAACTAAAAATAAATACGACAAAATAAATAATTCAATTTTGTTTTTATCCAATTATTTTCTTTTTTTCTACCTACCAATTTTAAAGACTTACAAGCTTCTTTTTCAAGGTATACTTAACTAATGAATTTATCCTATTTTATTGTGATTCGTATGGAAAACTAAAAGAAACTTTAATATTAGAGTAAAATAACACTTAAGGTGCCTAAACAATTTTTTTTTTCTGAATTCACAATCCATCTGATCTTTCATTATTTCAATAAAGACACTAGATTAAAAGTTCTTCATGTTGAAAATAAAATATTAAAATAGGACAACTTGGAAATCTTAGAAATTAAAAAAGCGATTCATAATAAGAAAAAAAAAACAAATAAACATAATAAACCTTTAGTCGACACCTGTCTATTTTAGCGCGTATCCATCTTAAATTACGCTTCCCATCCTTACAAGACAAAGAGACTTGATTTATTAGTTCCATTGTACAATATTGATAGAATTATTTAGTTAAATATTCTATAAACTCTTCTATCGTGAACACATTGACAATATTGTAAACAAATCTCTCAAACTTCTCGGTTTTATCAAAAGAATGACGACGGACTTATTAAATATTAATACCATAAAAACTCTTTATTGCTTACTAGTTCGACCCCACCTAGAATACGCTTCTCCTGTTTGGTTTCCATTCTACAGGACTCATATTGACCATATAGAGTCTGTCCAATACCGTTTTCTAAGAAAAGTGGTATTGTTGCTCGAATTTCAATGGTGTAATTATTGCTATTTTGAAATAGAGCAATATCTTGTCATAATCTGTCTTCATTGAAGAAACGTTGAACTGAGATGGACCTTATATGCATTTTCAAAATACTTAATGCCTTTTATTTTATTATAATGAACAGCCACGAAGTGCTTTTAATGTAAAATTGATATTTTAAATAAATACATTTATGCACAGTCAAGCCGATTAAATGATTTTTTTTCGTGTTAGGTCAGAAAAGGGAAATAAACTTTTGAGATTGGAGCAGAATCCAAGGCTGAAATTAAAACGCTACCGAAAAAAACAAGAAAGGGTTGATGCGATAGTTAGGACAATGGACATTGGCAAGAAGGCTGAAATTGGACAGAAAAGTGACTGGAAAGAAAAAGAGTGTCCTCAATGATTTACGATACGAATTTTAAGGCTGTAGTTTCATAAAAAGAAAGGAATTCATACGATTTAGCTTTATTAAAACGCTGTTTTTTAAAAATCCCGCAATCAAAAAAAAATAGTAAATTTGTATTTGATATTTTTTTCTAATGTATTTCTATTTAAAATCTACTTAAAAGTTTTATACAATAATTAAAATATAATTACTTTTCAACCGGCAGATTACGCCTTTTAAAATGTAGACCAAACTTTGGTACATTGGTTCTCATACAATTTTTTAGTATTGAAGCAAAATTCGTCCAAATGTGTGTAAAGTAGCTACTTAAACCAGCCAATGACACTTCATAAGCCCTGTAGATGCCTAGACTTCTATATTACCTTCTCTAAAATGTTCTTCATCTCTATTGTAATATGTTGATTAACGATTAATTTGCAAAAGCTATTTTATGCTAACGATCTGGTTTTAACTCATTTTATATTCATAATTTACTGACTTTTTTATATCTTTTGTATGCTGACATACATATACTCGAATAAATATTTTTCTTGTTATATATTTTTTTATTTTTATACCCTTGTTTTATTGTTGTTTTTTAATTTTATGTTTCTAACTAGCTCATTTTACGTACTGCGCATGCCTTAGGAGAACCCAAACAAAAATTGCCTCTTCTTTTAACCTGCGGGTTCACGCCGTCCTGGAAGGCCGTCAATGACGATCTTTCGACTTTATTCGGCGGAACTAAGGAGCGCTTGATTGATGTGGGAAGAGGTGAAAATGCTGGCTGGCGATAGGGTCTCCTGGAGGCAAATGGTGATGTCCACATGCTCCACTTAGGAGCGGATGTGGAAAAGAAGAAAGAAGATGTAACTCGTTAAATTGTTATAGGTATATTTAGGAAAGCTTTTGGTACACGTGAAGCACTATTTGGAATGAATGTCCGTCTACAAAAATGTCGAGATCAGCGAAAAGACGTTTTTGCTTGCTTTATTGACTACGAGAAGGCATTCGACGGAGTAAAGCACTCAGAATTACTGAAACTGTTACAGGAGTGCCAGCTGGATGACAAGGATGTTCATTTCATAAAGAATCTTTACTGGCAGCAGACAGCTGTGATAAGATTAAGTCACAATGTAACGAGAGATATTGCAATTAAGCGTGGGGTGAGAATTATCGCCCTTACTTTTTAACTTATACTCGGACAAGATATTTAAGAATGCTCTCTCTGATGTCAGAAAGGGAATAAGAATTAACGGCGAAATTATCCATAACATCCGATATGCTGACTATACCGTTATCCTGGCTGACAACGCATGTGTCCTTCAGGAACTTCTTAATACAATTGACGAAGCTGGTAGAGTAATGGACTTGAACATCAATGTGGCCAAAACAAAAATGATAGTGTTTAGCCGAAACCCTCACAATAATGGTATATTGCGAATAAATGGTCAAACAATCGAGAGAGTGACTAACTTTAAATACCTCGGCAGTCAAATCACTTCTGATCTGGATCCGGATAAGGAAATTAGATGCAGAATAGAAATAGCACGATCAGCATTCAATGGCATGAAATCATTCTTCTGCAGTGATAGTCTTAATTTAAAACTGAGACAGAGGATGGTCAAGTGCTATGTGTGGTCAATACTGCTCTACGGGGTTGAAACATGGACTCTCAAGGTGAACTCCATGAACCGATTAGAGGCTTTTGAAATGTGGCTTCACCGGAGAATGCTGAAAATCCCGTGGACAGATTTAGTGACCAACGTGGAGGTGTTGAGACGAGCCAGTGCCGAAAAAGAACTACTGTCCTCAATAAAACAGAGAAAACTCGCATATCTGGGCTATATCATGCGCGGAAGCAAATATACGCTTCTACAGCTTATTATGATGGGAAAGATCGAGGGAAAGCGTGGGGTTGGAAGGCGACAGATGTCCTGGCTGAGAAACATCCGCGACTGGACGGGAGTGCGCGGGGTCGAGGCGCTGTTCCAGTTGGCGTAGGACCGGAATGCCTACTCTAGAGTGATCGCCAACGTCGGGGAGACCCGATATGGCACAGAAAGAAGAAGAAGGTATATTGTAAAAGGCATTTGTGCCGTATAATGAACAAATAAATAAAAATATTTTTTAATTATTTCCACGAATCCAATCGTTTAAGCGTATAATCAAAATATATTACGTTTAATAGTTACGAAACTATGTTTTCATGTTGGCACGAATATTTAGCTAGCAAACAAAATATCGTAAAATTTGCATTGCACTTAAAATGGGATATTTACCATATTTGGTGTAAGAACGAATATTCTCAAGTGACAATAGATTCTCCTACACCGAAAATTACGTAATGCCATATCCTTTATGTATACCCACATGCTTCAAAGGGTAAGGAAGCCTATTACCGACCTATTTATATTTAATTTTTTTAAGCCAATCAACAGGCTTTTGAAAGCCTTAACAGATTGGCATTATTCAGTATTTATTATAAAGTAACACTTAATCTAAACAATTTTAAATTTACAAAGTAATAATTATGGCATAATCCGGACATGGCAAGTGGGTCATCGCGAATCAGGAGTCACAACACTGCTTGCCTCTTGAATGCTTGCCTTTGCTGTAGGAACACATCGACAGTACCGTTTAGTAAAATTTCGTTCACTGGTCTTAGGATCCTTGGCAGAGGGGAAAAGAATCCGATGTTAGTTTTATAATTTCCCACGGCAAAGACAGGATTAGTACGCAAGTTACGGCGAGGTACATAAAGGTTTATCTGAGCAAGGATATCACGGGCATCCATACAGTTAGATATCAATTTGTGCAAGAATAGCAAACCAGCCAAAATCCCTCTAAATTCTGAACTAAAGATATGAAAGTACTCTAGACGATCATAATAGTTGATTATGAAAGTATTTGATCCGATTCTAATACTAACGATTTTTTAAAATTTACGTAGCACCGATTCAATCCGCGTTATATGAATATTATAATTAGAAGACCATATTATTTAATTAAATTCAAGCAAACTACGAACAAATGATTTATACAATGTTTTTTATACTATGTCATGGTTTTAAAGAAAGTCTTAACACTGAACGCATATTTTTTCCGTTTTAATAAAAAAATTAAAGAAACCGGCAGTAAGTAATATACATCAGTAGCTCAATCACAAATAACTATCGATGTCTGAATAAACGACGTGATAACAATTTATCACCACGGTTGATTATCGCATTCGCGATCACAATGCAAAATCC